>NW_028296706.1:0-92085 GCF_055471065.1 Atractosteus spatula | reverse complement strand
ACTACACTGAAACACAGCGACGGCCCTGCTTTGTGTTGAGACAGACTCTGCCCACCTGTTTCAGTCTCTGAGCCTCCTGGGTGATGACTGTCTCCAGGACCGAGGCTCGGCAGCGCTGCAGGGCGGAGTGGACCAGGCGCCTCTGAGCTCTCCACACCCCAGAGTAATCGCCCAGAGACAGGTCCTTACCCCCCCCACACACCACGTCTCCTGGGGGAGAGAGGGGTTCATACACACACACTGACTGGACACTCCAGTACATGAACACTGCACTGAGAGAGAGGGGTTCATACACACACACTGACTGGACACTCCAGTACATGAACACTGCACTGAGAGAGAGAGGGGTTCATACACACACACTGACTGGACACTCCAGTACATGAACACTGCACTGAGAGAGAGAGGGGTTCATACACACACACTGACTGGACACTCCAGTACATGAACACTGCACTGAGAGAGAGAGGGGTTCATACACACACACTGACTGGACAGTGTCGGTATTCTCATACCAGTGTAGGACTGAGGTCTGCCCGCGAAGTCTGACCACTTCTTCACCAGCGCCTCGCGAATCAGCTCAGTGCTGTTCAGCACCACCATATCTGCAGCACAGAGAGAGCGGTGTTCACTGGACACTCAGCACAGCGGCCGCTGTGATCCAGACTTCAGACAGAGGGAAGAGGAGCAGTGAGCCTGCCTGTCAGTAACGCTCCACGTGTTGGTAGGGAATCGCATTCTGATGTGTCTGTACTGTAAATGTCTGCAGGTCTGTGTTTAACGTTAACTGTATTTGTTTTGCTGTGGCAACATTGACTGTGCCCATCGGTCAAGTCAATATAGCGCCTTGAACTGAACTGGAACGAAACAGCAATTATAATAATAATAATATGAATAATAATGTTATTAATATTAATATTATTATTAAATAATATTAAGCAATTAGCAGAAGGCAGCCGCAAATCACCTCGCCGACCTGCGACAGATCTGCAGACACAATCCGTGATTCCTGCTCGAATTCCTGGTGCTCCTCAGGGTGACCAGCAGCTAGACTTCAGCTCAACCCTGGCAGTGTCACCCTTAGGGAGAAACAGCGCCCCCCCGGGCCCCGCAGGCACCCGGAGGTACTGCAGCCGGGGTGAGCCCTGCCCGCCTCACCTGTGCTCCCACAGCGCAGCCGGTATATGTTGCCGTAGCGACGCGCCAGGGACGTCAGGTGTTCGGGCAGGTGCTCCCGGGCGAGGTCGAGAATGTTCCCGAAGATCGGGAGGGAGGGCGGACCGGGCAGAGAGCGAGAGGGTGAGGGAGACGAGGACCATACCTGAGAGAGACTGGACCAGAGCTGTCTGCCCAGAGCCCAGCCTGAGAGAGAGAGAGGGGTTAATACACTCCAGTACATGAACACTGCACTGAGAGAGAGAGGGGTTCATACACACACACTGACTGGACACTCCAGTACATGAACACTGCACTGAGAGAGAGAGGGGTTCATACAGACACACTGACTGGACACTCCAGTACATGAACACTGCACTGAGAGAGAGAGGGGTTCATACACACACACTGACTGGACACTCCAGTACATGAACACTGCACTGAGAGAGAGAGGGGTTCATACACACACTGACTGGACACTCCAGTACATGAACACTGCACTGAAGAGAGAGAGGGTTCACACAGACACACTGACTGGACACTCCAGTACATGAACACTGCACTGAGAGAGAGAGAGGGGTTCACACAGACACACTGACTGGACACTCCAGTACATGAACACTGCACTGAGAGAGAGAGAGGGGTTCACACAGACACACTGACTGGACACTCCAGTACATGAACACTGCACTGAGAGAGAGAGGGGTTCATACACACACACTGACTGGACACTCCAGTACATGAACACTGCCCTGAGAGAGAGAGGGGTTCATACACACACACTGACTGGACACTCCAGTACATGAACACTGCACTGAGAGAGAGAGAGGGGTTCACACAGACACACTGACTGGACACTCCAGTACATGAACACTGCACTGAGAGAGAGAGGGGTTCATACACACACACTGACTGGACACTCCAGTACATGAACACTGCACTGAGAGAGAGAGGGGTTCATACACACACACTGACTGGACACTCCAGTACATGAACACTGACCTGAGAGAGAGATGGTTTTAATTTTTAACCCTTACCTTTCCCACAGGAGGTCTGAGTAGCTGCTGAGGAGTTTGTTCGTTTCCTTGTGAGCTCTGAAAGACAAAACAGTGTCCCCAGCAGGACGAGCAGCGCCAGTGCAGCCCAGGCGGGTGGCAGGAGTGGACACCCCAACATCTCTGCAGGTGGCCTTAGAACTGTGCTGTCTGTCTCTTCCACTTTTAGGAGAACTGGCAGTTTTTCCAGCTGTCTGTGTTCGACTGCCTGTCTGACTCTCTGTGTGTCTGTGTGTGTCTGTGTGTGTCTCACACACTTTGTGTGTCTGTGTGTGTCTCGCTGTGTGAGTCTGTGTGTGTCTCACTGTGTGTGTGAGTCTGTGTGTGTCTCGTTGTGTGTCTCGCTGTGTGTATCTGTGTGTGTCTCACTGTGTGAGTCCGTGTATGTCTCACTATGTGTGTGTGTCTCGCTGTGTGTCTCGCTGTGTGAGTCTGTGTGTGTCTCGCTGTGTGTCTCGCTGTGTGAGTCTGTGTGTTTTTCCCTGTGTGTCTCCTTCCTGTCTGCCTGTCTCTGCTGCAGCGTGTCTCTCTCTGTGTTCCTGGACGGCCTGTCTGTGGTTTTATACTGCCTCTGCTCTCCTGCTGTCCACATCATCCCCATCCATCTCTTCCTCAAGGCTGTGAAAACAACTCTCGACCGTCCCCCACTGTCCAAGGTCAGAAAAACACAGAGGGAGAGTGACCGCATGGACTTCACGTTCCAGTGTCCAGTGTTCAGAGACAGACACCCCAGATTCCCTTATAAAAGCCTGTGACCAGTGTCCAGTGTTCAGAGACAGACACCCCAGATTCCTTTTTGTAAAAGCCTGTGATCAGTGTCCAGTGTTCAGAGAGACAGACACCCCAGATTCCTTTTTGCAAAAGCCTGTGGTCAGTGTTCATTAATAAACCCCTTTCTCATGCCCTAGGAAAGCCTGCGGTCAGTGTCCAGTGTTCAGAGAGAGCCTGTGATCAGTGTTAAAAAGCCTGCGGTCAGTGTCCAGAGCAGGACCTGATAAATTCAATTCAACTTTATTGTCATGAAACTTACACAGGTGCACAGTACAGTGAAAAGTGTTTCTCATGAGTCCCTCAGGTGCAGTATATAAATAGGACAGAAGATAAGACAGCAGACAGTAACACAATAGCAATAACAGTAACATGTAATAACATAACATAAATAACACGTAATCAGAGAGCAGAGAGACAGGCAGGAGAAGAGCACTCTCCTCCGCTGGTGACACACACCAGCCGAAACGCCGCCCCCCCCCCTTCTCTCTCCAGCAGGGACCGGGAGGTCCGGGCGGGCCGCGTGAACTGGGCTCGAGCAGCAGGAACCACACGGAGACGTGTCTGTCTGTCTGTCTGTCTGTCTGTCTGTTTATT
Organism: Atractosteus spatula; assembly: GCF_055471065.1. NCBI lineage: Eukaryota > Metazoa > Chordata > Actinopteri > Semionotiformes > Lepisosteidae > Atractosteus > Atractosteus spatula. Next base: position 88,510 of record NW_028296706.1, on the reverse strand, counting down.
TATCGACCCTCGGGGTGCTCGCACTGGGACACCCCCATCCATCACAGAGATCGGGTCAGGGACACCCCCAGATTACAGAGGAGGAGGGGAGGAGAGGGGGAGGAGAGAGACAGGAGAGACAGAGAGGAGAGAGAGGGGAGAGAGACAGGAGAGAGAGGGGAGAGAGAGAGGAGAGACAGGAGAGAGAGGGGAGAGGGAGAGGAGAGACAGGAGAGAGAGGGGAGAGATAGGAGAGAGAGGGGAGAGAGAGAGGAGAGACAGGAGAGAGAGGGGAGAGAGAGGGGAGAGACAGGAGAGAGAGGGGAGAGAGAGAGGAGAGACAGGAGAGAGAGGGGGAGAGAGAGAGGAGAGACAGGAGAGAGAGGGGAGAGACAGGAGAGAGAGGGGAGAGAGAGAGGAGAGACAGGAGAGAGAGGGGAGAGGGAGAGGAGAGAGAGGGGAGAGAGAGAGGAGAGACAGGAGAGAGAGGGGAGAGAGAGAGGGGAGAGAGTGGGAAGAGAGAGAGGAGAGAGAGACAGGAGAGACAGAGAGGAGAGAGAGACAAAAGAGAGAGGGGAGAGAGAGAGGAGAGAGACAGGAGAGAGAGGGCAGAGAGAGGGGAGAAGAGAGGGAGGAGAGAGGGAGGAGAGAGGAGAGAGAGGAGAGAGAGGAGAGAGAGAGGTGAGAGAGAGAGGAGAGAGAGGAGAGGAGAGAGAGAGGTGAGAGAGAGAGGGGAGAGAGAGAGGAGAGAGAGAGAGAGAGAGGAGAGAGAGAGGAGAGAGAGAGGAGAGAGAGGAGAGAGAGGAGAGAGAGAGGTGAGAGAGAGAGGAGAGAGAGAGGAGAGGAGAGAGAGAGGTGAGAGAGAGAGGAGAGAGAGAGGAGAGAGAGAGGAGAGAGAGGAGAGAGGAGAGAGAGGGAGAGGAGAGAGAGAGAGGAGAGAGAGAGGGGTGAACAGGGATTTCTCACACTGAAGGAGAAACACACACATAATAAGCTCCACAGGGAGCAGAACGACACACGACACACTGCTACAGTTCTACACACACACACACACACACACACCACACACACAGCCCGGCGCGTCTCTGCCCATGGCCCAGCAAGCAGGGGGACCCCCGATGGCGGCCCACCCCCGTTCACGTCCTCACTCTGCAGGGGGGTGGGGGAAACCAGGAGCCTCGCCATCGTGGGGGGGGGGGCAGGACGTGCAGACTCCACACCGACAAGCGTCCAGACTGGCCCCCGGGGAGCGCTACACAGCAGGGGCCCCCAACCCACCGAAATCGCCCCCCGCCCCCCCCCCCCTCCCTCCAGGCGATCAGTAGTAGCTTCCAGATGCGGGGCTGCCCAGGTGGCCCCCCCCGTCCCCGCCGCTGATGGCCTCCCCCAGCTCGAAGCCCACGAAGGGGGGCGGAGTCAGGAGAGGGGCGTGCTGGGCGGGGCAGGGGTCCAGCAGGGGCGCGGTCAGCAGGGAGAGCTCCGACTGGTCGATGGTGGAGGCGAGGGCTGGCGCGGGCCCGGGGGGGAGGGGCTCCCGGAGTCGGCGGAGGCGGGGGGCGGGGTCCCCGAGTCCTGGGAGTCGTCAGCGCAAAGGCTCCGACGCAGCTTAGCCCTGGCGTTCTGAAACCACACCTGAGAGAGAGAGACAGAGGGGTTCATACAACTGGAGAGAGAGAGAGACAGAGGGGTTCATACAACTGACACTGACCTGAGAGAGAGAGACAGAGGGGTTCATACAACTGACACTGACATGAACACTGCACTGAGAGAGAGAGGTTCATACACACACTGACTGGACACTCCAGTACATGAACACTGCACTGAGAGAGAGAGGGGTTCATACAGACACACTGACTGGACACTCCAGTACATGAACACTGCACTGAGAGAGAGAGGGGTTCATACACACACCCTGACTGGACACTCCAGTACATGAACACTGCACTGAGAGAGAGAGGGGTTCATACACACACACTGACTAGACACTCCAGTACATGAACACTGCACTGAGAGAGAGAGGGGTTCATACACACACACTGACTGGACACTCCAGTACATGAACACTGCACTGAGAGAGAGGGGGGTTCATACACACACACTGACTGGACACTCCAGTACATGAACACTGCACTGAGAGAGGGAGGGGTTCACACAGCGGTCGGACCTGCAGCACTCTCTTGGGCAGGCCGGTCCGGGAGGCCAGACAGGCCCAGTCCTTGCCATCCGGGTTGTGCTTCATGGCGAAGTAGGACTCCATCGCCCGCAGCTGGTGGCTCTTGAAACAGGTCCTGATTCGCTTGGCTCGGCCGCCCGCCCCGCCCCCCTGCTCCCCGCTGGCCAATCGCGGCTCGGGGCTGCTCACGGGCTCCTCCCCCTCGGCTGGCTCTGCGAGAGAGAGAGAGATGTCTGTAGATTTTATTTTACTTCTATTTTTGTTTTGTTTCATGTAAATATAATTACTTTCATTTGCTTTGGCAACACTGATTGTACCCATCGGTCATGCTAATAAAGCACCTTGAATTGAATTGAATTGAATTGAGAGAGAGAGAGAGAGAGAGAGAGAGACTCTCGTTAACAGAGAGCTATATTCCCGGATTTTCGGAATTCTGTCCTCGGTGAATGATATTATTTCAAGTGGGGTCAGTTCCAAGGGGTGCTGTCTGTGTGGAGTCTGCATGTTCTCCCCCCTGTTCCTGTGGGTTTCCTCCGGGTGCTCCGGTTTGGACTGGTGTCCAGTGAGGGGCTGGTGTCCTGTCCAGGCTGTGCCCTGCCCTGTGCCTAGTGCCTGCTGGGACAGACCCCAGACCCCAGTGTCTGCTGGGACAGACCCCAGACCCCAGACCCCAGTGCCCAGTGCCTGCTGGGACAGACCGCAGCTCCCCTGTGCCCAGTGCCTGCTGGGACAGACCCCAGCTCCCTGTGCCCAGTGCCTGCTGGGACAGAGTGCAGGCCCCCTGTGCCCAGTGCCTGCTGGGACAGACCCCAGCTCCCCCGTGTCCAGTGCCTGCTGGGACAGACCCCAGACCCCCTGTGTCCAGTGCCTGCTGGGACAGACCCCAGCTCCCTGTGCCCAGTGCCTGCTGGGACAGACCCCAGCTCCCCTGTGCCCAGTGCCTGCTGGGACAGACCCCAGCTCCCCTGTGCCCAGTGCCTCCTGGGACAGACCCCAGCTCCCTGTGCCCAGTGCCTCCTGGGACAGACCCCAGACCCCCTGTGTCCAGTGCCTGCTGGGACAGACCCCAGCTCCCTGTGTCCAGTGCTGGGTGAAGGGTGAGGCTGCCCGGCCTGTCGGTCTCTCACTCACCCCCCTCTGGCTCCTGGTCCCTGAGGCGCTGTCTCCGGGGGCGTGGCCTGTTGCCGTGGCAGTGCGCCTGGCAGTACAGGCTCCTCCCCCTGAGGCTGTACAGGTCCCCCGGCAGCAGCACCGTCCCGCAGGCCTGAGGCAGACAGCGCAGGATCACTTCCGGGTCAGAGGGCATCGGTGGCATCACACGCCCACACAGATACACCCACAGATATACACTCACACTCACACACACACACACACACACAGACACACACACACAGACACACACACACACAGATATACACTCCCACGGACACACTCACAGGCACAATCACGCACTCACACTCACACTCACACTGACAGGCACAATCACGCACTCACACTCACACTCACACTCACACTCACACTCACACTCACACAGACACACACACACAGATATACACTCCCACGGACACACTCACAGGCACAATCACGCACTCACACTCACACTCACACACACACACACACACACACACACACACACACACAGATATACACTCCCACGGACACACTCACAGGCACAATCACGCACTCACACTCACACTCACAGGCACAATCACGCACTCACACTCACACTCACACTCACACTCACACTCACACTCACACACACACACAGATATACACTCCCACGGACACACTCACAGGCACAATCACGCACTCACACACACTCTCGCTCACCTGGCAGGAGAAGCAGTGGGGGTGAAAGGTCAGAGCCCCCGACCTCATGACCAGGGCGCTGGAGGGAATGGGCTGAGCACAGCGGGCACAGCGGCCCACGCTGAACAGCCTGCAACACAGGGCACAGTGAGGAGACACAGGGAGAGGAGACACAGGGAGGAGAGGAGAGAGACACACAGGGAGAGGAGAGACACAGGGAGGGGAGACACAGGGAGGGGAGGAGAGAGACACACAGGGCACCGTGAGGAGACACAGGGAGAGGAGACACAGGGAGGAGAGGAGAGAGACACACAGGGCACCGTGAGGAGACACAGGGAGAGGAGACACAGGGAGGAGAGGAGAGAGACACACAGGGCACCGTGAGGAGACACAGGGAGGGGAGAGAAACACACAGGGCACCGTGAGGAGACACAGGGAGGGGAGAGAAACACACAGGGCACCGTGAGGAGACACAGGGAGGAGAGGAGAGAGACACACAGGGCACCGTGAGGAGACACAGGGAGAGGAGACACAGGGAGGAGAGGAGAGAGACACACAGGGCACCGTGAGGAGACACAGGGAGGGGAGAGAAACACACAGGGCACCGTGAGGAGACACAGGGAGGGGAGAGAAACACACAGGGCACTGTGAGGAGACACAGGGAGGGGAGTGAAACACACAAAGCACTGTGAGGAGACAAAGGGAGAGGAGAGACACACACAGGGAGAGGAGAGACACAGGGAGGAGACACAGGGACAGGCGAGCTCACGGGACAGAGGGCCAGACAGACAGACAGACCTGCAGTAGTCCTCCCGGCAGTAGATGGCGCTGTTCTTGCTGAAGCAGGTGAGCTGGGACTCCAGCTCCTCCTGGCACACGCTGCAGCGCAGGCAGGCCCGGTGCCAGGCCCGGTCCACCGCCAGCAGGAAGTACCGGTCGCTGACCCGGCCCCTGCAGCCCGCGCAGACCACACCCTCGCCGAGGGGCTCCCTGGGGCACTGCAGGGGGAGAGCAGGGCAGGGGCCACAGTCAGACTGGCACTGGAGACCAGCTGTACTGCACTGTCCTGTAGTATACTGCACTGTACTGCACTGCTGAGAGAGAGCAGGGCAGGGGCCACAGTCAGACTGGCACTGGAGACCAGCTGTACTGCACTGTACTGTAGTATACTGCACTGTACTGCACTGCTGAGAGAGAGCAGGGCAGGGGCCACAGTCAGACTGGGACTGGAGACCAGCTGTACTGCACTGTACTGTAGTATACTGCACTGTACTGCACTATACTGTAGTATACTGCACTGTACTGCACTGCTGAGAGAGAGCAGGGCAGGGGCCACAGTCAGACTGGCACTGGAGACCAGCTGTACTGCACTGTACTGTAGTATACTGCACTGTACTGCACTGCTGAGAGAGAGCAGGGCAGGGGCCACAGTCAGACTGGCACTGGAGACCAGCTGTACTGCACTGTCCTGTAGTATACTGCACTGTACTGCACTGCTGAGAGAGAGCAGGGCAGGGGCCACAGTCAGACTGGCACTGGAGACCAGCTGTACTGCACTGTACTGTAGTATACTGCACTGTACTGCACTGTCCTGTAGTATACTGCACTGTACTGCACTGCTGAGAGAGCAGGGCAGGGGCCACAGTCAGACTGGCACTGGAGACCAGCTGTACTGCACTGTACTGTAGTATACTGCACTGTACTGCACTGCTGAGAGAGAGCAGGGCAGGGGCCACAGTCAGACTGGCACTGGAGACCAGCTGTACTGCACTGTCCTGTAGTATACTGCACTGTACTGCACTGCTGAGAGAGAGCAGGGCAGGGGCCACAGTCAGACTGGCACTGGAGACCAGCTGTACTGCACTGTCCTGTAGTATACTGCACTGTACTGCACTGCTGAGAGAGAGCAGGGCAGGGGCCACAGTCAGACTGGCACTGGAGACCAGCTGTACTGCACTGTACTGTAGTATACTGCACTGTACTGCACTGTCCTGTAGTATACTGCACTGTACTGCACTGCTGAGAGAGAGCAGGGCAGGGGCCACAGTCAGACTGGCACTGGAGACCAGCTGTACTGCACTGTACTGTAGTATACTGCACTGTACTGCACTGCTGAGAGAGAGCAGGGCAGGGGCCACAGTCAGACTGGCACTGGAGACCAGCTGTACTGCACTGTACTGTAGTATACTGCACTGTACTGCACTGCTGAGAGAGAGCAGGGCAGGGGCCACAGTCAGACTGGGACTGGAGACCAGCTGTACTGCACTGTACTGTAGTATACTGCACTGTACTGCACTATACTGTAGTATACTGCACTGTACTGCACTGCTGAGAGAGAGCAGGGCAGGGGGCACAGTCAGACTGGCACTGGAGACCAGCTGTACTGTAGTATACTGCACTGTACTGCACTGTACTGTAGTATACTGCACTGTACTGCACTGCTGAGAGAGAGCAGGGCAGGGGCCACAGTCAGACTGGCACTGTAGACCAGCTGTACTGCACTGTACTGTAGTATACCGCACTGTACTGCACTGTACTGTAGTATACTGCACTGTACCGCACTATACTACATTGCACTGCACTGCACTGTGCCATACTGTACCACACCATACCTCAGTATAGTGCATTATACCTCACTATACTACACTGTACTGCACTGTACTACACTGTATCGCACTATACTACACTGCACTGTGCTATACTGTACCTCAGTATAGTGCATTATACCTCACTATACTACACTGTACTGCACCGTACTACACTGTACCGCACTATACTACACTGCAGCACACCATACCTCAGTATAGAGCATTATACCTCACTATACTACACTGTACCCCTGTACTGCAGTATACTACACTGTACTGCACCGTACTACACTGTACCGCACTATACTACACTGCAGCACACCATACCTCAGTATAGAGCATTATACCTCACTATACTACACTGTACCCCTGTACTGCAGTATACTACACTGTACTGCACTGTACTACACTGTATCGCACTATACTACACTGTACTGCACTATACTGTAGCACACCATGCCTCAGTATAGAGCAGTATACCTCACTATACTACACTGTACCCCTGTACTGCGCCCCGCTCACCGCCTGCGGCTGCGATGTTCCGGGGGTGCCGGTGTCCCGCGCGCCCTCCGCACGGGCCCCCGCCTCTGTCTGCGCCGCCGCCGCGTCGTCATGGAAACCGCCCAGCAGCATCGCGTGAAGCCGCCGCCGCCGGGTCAAAGGTCACTGCGAAGACACGCGCACGTGAGCGGAGCGGACCGGACAGGACCGGACAGAACCGGACCGGCGAGCGGGGCCCACGGACAGCGGCGCGGCCCGGCTGCGTTTCCACTCGTGTCGGCGCGGGACTCGCGGCGGAAACACGCGCGGCTCGCGGTGAGGAGTGGAGCGACGCTCGCTCAGGCCCCGGTGTCGGGGTACCGGGGTACAGGGGTGTCGGGGTACCGGGGTGTCGGCGCGCCCCTGCTCCGCCTGTCTGTCCGCCTGTCTGTCTGTCTGTCTGTCTGTCTGCGGTTTTAGTTTCGGTTTCCAGGCGGAGCTTCAGCGCCGGACGCGCGGCTGAGACACAAGGCGCCGCTTCTTCTCGGCAGCCGGGCCGGGCGGAACCGAGCCGAGCCGAGCCCCGCCGAGCGGCACCGGGCCGAGCCGAGCCCCGCCGAGCCGGGCCGGGCGGAACCGAGCCGAGCCGAGCCGAGCCCCGCCGAGCCGGGCCGGGCGGAACCGAGCCGAGCCGAGCCCCGCCGAGCCCCGCCGAGCCGGGCCGGGTCACACCTCCCTCCCCGCCTGCAGGGGGCAGCACGGACCTCTCTAGAGGCCGGAGCAGAGCTGCAGTCCAGCGGACTCACCTGGGCCGGTCCTCTGGGTCTGAGCGGTCAGCGACACTGTCCACTCTCTCTCTCGCAGTGTCCAGCTGGCCAGCTCCACGCTGGAGTGTCGTCTGTGTGCGATCCTCTCTCTGCTCTGTCTGACAGAGACACCCCTGGGCCGGTCCTCTGGGTCTGAGCGGTCAGCGAGCCCGCGGACAGTGTCCACTCTCTCTCAGTGTCCACTCTCTCTCTCTCTCTCTCTCTCAGTGTCCAGCTGGCCAGCTCCACACCGGAGCTCAGCGCAGTGTCGTCTGTGTGCGATCCTCTCTCTGCTCCGTCTGACAGAGACACACCTGGGCTCGCAGCAGGATCCTCAGGTGAGACAGCAGCTCACCTGTAAACAGCCCGGGGGTGGGGGGGGAGGGGAGACTCACCCCGATTGGCCGGCAGGACGACGGAGGGTGGGCCTCGTGGCCCTCTCGGGACTTGGGGGTACCCCGGGGGTCCAATTAGGAGACAGACAGAGGCAGACTGGAGACAACAGGGGGGGCAAACGCTATCGCCTGCAGAACACACACACACTCTCGTCACGGCAACCGCCACACACAGCTCACACTCTCAGCTCTCCTAACGAGCTCTCGGGGGAGAAACATTCATTATTCCTGAGACACAGGGATGCAAGTGTAGTAGAGAGAGGCAATAATACAGACACACTGACTGGACACTATATTAACAGTGTCAGGGAGCCCCCTGTATTAACCCCGTTCTTATTCTGTAGGAGGGACTCTAGCGATACAACCTGTGTTGTTATTTCAAACACTAACACTAGTGATACAAGCGGTGTTGTTATTTCAAACAGGAGCACTATTGATACAAGCGGTGTTGTTATGTCAAACAGGAACACCAGTGATACAACCTGTGTTGTTATTTCAAACACTAACACTAGTGATAGAAGCGGTGTTGTTATTTCAAACAGGAACACTAGCGATACAAGCGGTGTTGTTATTTCAAACAGGAACACTAGTGATACAACCTGTGTTATTTCAAACTGGAACACTAGTGATACAAGAGGTGTTGTTATTTCAAACAGGAGCACTAGTGATAGAAGCGGTGTTGTTATTTCAAACAGGAACACCAGTGATACAAGTGGTGTTGTTATTTCAAACAGGAACACTAGCGATACAACCTGTGTTGTTATTTCAAACTGGAACACTAGTGATACAAGCGGTGTTGTTATGTCAAACAGGAACACTAGTGATACAAGCGGTGTTGTTATTTCAAACAGGAACACTAGTGATACTAGCGGTGTTGTTATTTCAAACAGGAACACTAGTGATAGAAGCGGTGTTGTTATTTCAAACCGGAACACTAGTGGTACAACCTGTGTTGTTATTTCAAACAGCAACACTAGTGATACAAATGGTGTTGTTATTTCAAACAGGAACACTAGTGATACAAGCGGTGTTGTTATTTCAAACAGGAACACTAGTGATACAACCTGTGTTGTTATTTCAAACAGGAACACTAGTGATACAAGCGGTGTTGTTATTTCAAACAGCAACACTAGTGATACAACCTGTGTTGTTATTTCAAACAGGAACACCAGTGATACAACCTGTGATGTTATTTCAAATAGGAACACCAGTGATACAACCTGTGTTGTTATTTCAAACAGGAACACTAGTGATACAACCTGTGTTGTTATTTCAAACAGCAACACTAGTGATACAAGCGGTGTTGTTATTTCAAACAGGAACACCATTGATACAACCTGTGTTGTTATTTCAAACAGGAACACTAGTGATACAAGCGGTGTTGTTATTTCAAACAGGAACACTAGTGATACAAGCGGTGTTGTTATTTCAAACAGGAACACTAGTGATACAAGCGGTGTTGTTATTTCAAACAGCAACACTAGTGATACAACCTGTGTTGTTATTTCAAACAGGAACACCAGTGATACAACCTGTGATGTTATTTCAAATAGGAACACCAGTGATACAACCTGTGTTGTTATTTCAAACAGGAACACTAGTGATACAACCTGTGTTGTTATTTCAAACAGCAACACTAGTGATACAAGCGGTGTTGTTATTTCAAACAGGAACACCATTGATACAACCTGTGTTGTTATTTCAAACAGGAACACTAGTGATACAAGCGGTGTTGTTATTTCAAACAGCAACACTAGTGATACAAGCGGTGTTGTTATTTCAAACAGGAGCACTAGTGATACAAGCGGTGTTGTTAATTCAAACCGGAACACTAGTGATACAACCTGTGTTGTTATTTCAAACAGGAGCACTAGTGATACAAGCGGTGTTGTTATGTCAAACAGGTACACTAGTGATACAAGCGGTGTTGTTATGTCAAACAGGAACACTAGTGATACAACCTGTGTTATTTCAAACTGGAACACTAGTGATTCAGGTGGTGTTGTTATTTCAAACTGGAACACTAGTGATTCAGGTGGTGTTGTTATTTCAAACAGCAACACTAGTGATACAACCTGTGTTGTTATTTCAAACAGGAACACTAGTGATACAAGCGGTGTTGTTATTTCAAACAGGAACACTAGTGATACAACCTGTGATGTTATTTCAAACAGAAACACCAGTGATACAACCTGTGATGTTATTTCAAATAGGAACACCAGTGATAAAACCTGTGTTGTTATTTCAAACAGGAACACTAGTGATACAACCTGTGTTGTTATTTCAAACAGGAACACCAGTGATACAACCTGTGATGTTATTTCAAATAGGAACACCAGTGATACAACCTGTGTTGTTATTTCAAACAGCAACACTAGTGATACAAGCGGTGTTGTTATTTCAAACAGGAACACCATTGATACAACCTGTGTTGTTATTTCAAACCGGAACACTAGCGATACAAGTGGTGTTGTTATTTCAAACAGGAACACTAGTGATACAAGCGGTGTTGTTATTTCAAACAGCAACACTAGTGATACAAGCGGTGTTGTTATTTCAAACAGGAGCACTAGTGATACAAGCGGTGTTGTTATGTCAAACAGGAACACTAGTGATACAACCTGTGTTGTTATTTCAAACCGGAACACTAGCGATACAAGTGGTGTTGTTATTTCAAACAGGAACACTAGTGATACAAGCGGTGTTGTTATTTCAAACAGCAACACTAGTGATACAAATGGTGTTGTTATGTCAAACAGGAACACTAGTGATACAAGCGGTGTTGTTATGTCAAACAGGAACACTAGTGATACAACCTGTGTTATTTCAAACTGGAACACTAGTGATTCAGGTGGTGTTGTTATTTCAAACTGGAACACTAGTGATACAAGCGGTGTTGTTATTTCAAACAGCAACACTAGTGATACAAATGGTGTTGTTATGTCAAACAGGAACACTAGTGATACAAGCGGTGTTGTTATGTCAAACAGGAACACTAGTGATACAACCTGTGTTATTTCAAACTGGAACACTAGTGATTCAGGTGGTGTTGTTATTTCAAACTGGAACACTAGTGATAGAAGCGGTGTTGTTATTTCAAACAGGAACACTAGTGATACAACCTGTGTTGTTATTTCAAACAGGAGCACTAGTGATACAAGCGGTGTTGTTATGTCAAACAGGAACACTAGTGATACAAGCGGTGTTGTTATGTCAAACAGGAACACTAGTGATACAACCTGTGTTATTTCAAACTGGAACATTTCAAACAGCAACACTAGTGATACAAATGGTGTTGTTATGTCAAACAGGAACACTAGTGATACAAGCGGTGTTGTTATGTCAAACAGGAACACTAGTGATACAACCTGTGTTATTTCAAACTGGAACACTAGTGATTCAGGTGGTGTTGTTATTTCAAACTGGAACACTAGTGATACAAGCGGTGTTGTTATTTCAAACAGGAACACTAGTGATACAACCTGTGTTGTTATTTCAAACAGGAGCACTAGTGATACAAGCGGTGTTGTTATGTCAAACAGGAACACTAGTGATACAAGCGGTGTTGTTATGTCAAACAGGAACACTAGTGATACAACCTGTGTTATTTCAAACTGGAACACTAGTGATAGAAGTGGTATTCAGGAGATGCACTACTGAAAGAAGTCATTTTGATGTTATTTTCACTGGCAGCACTAGTGATAGAAGTAGTAGTAATTAATGAGGTCCTATAGTAATAGAGGTTGTAGTGTGTTTCTGTGCTGATCTCCACTCTCAGGAGGAGAGGAGAGAGTCGAGACCTCTCTGTGCATCGTTAGCTGTGACAATCCACACGGCTCATCTGTGCCAAACCGTATGAATATATATAATATATTTAAAATATATAAAATTCTCAGTCATACTGGTTCTTGTACAGCTGTAATAATCCCTCTCAGGTTCTCTATCGCCAACATGCACATTGTGATAATCTTTAGAGACGAGCAAACGCCGGGCTAAAATCCCACAGCAGAGCCTCCTGCTCTCCGAGCTCATGCAGCACGAGCCACAGGGGTCGGGGGTCAAGGGTCAGGACTGACCGCAGTATCAGGCTTTCCAGAGGCTGAAGGCGGCTGGACCCTCTCTCCTGGATTCTCTCTCCGACTTTTCCAGGTTGTCCAGAGGCTGACGACGGGCATGGATAAGGAGTTGTGATGGAGGCTGGATGTTTCCTTTCCCTGATTTTCCAGGGTGTACAGAGCCTGACAGTGGGAAGACAGGTATGGACGCAGGTTGGACTCTCTCTCACAAATCCTTTTCCTGAAATTCCCTCTTCCCTCCTGCTCTGCTCAGCACAACTGCTCTCTGTCCCCAGCAGCACCAGACTGAAGGCCTCCCCTCCTGCCTTTTAACTGTCTCCCCACCAATCGTCTTCCAGCAGTGAGGCAGGTGATTGTGGGGGCAGACTGTTCCGCTCGGCCTTCTGGGGAATGTAGTTCAGACAAGAGCCGCTGTCTCGCCTGGACCCGCGTCCACCTGAGTGGTTACGGGTTCGAGTGCTGGGTTAGAGGCTGTTGTCTGATTATTGCCAGCAGTAAGAGATTGGGAAGTACAGAGATCGGGGCTGGGAGGTGTGTGGAGTTGAAGCCTGTGGGCTCAGGTTTGTGTTCAGTTGAATTCTTCCCAGCCGTACCTGTCGGAGAAGTCAAGGGACTGGGTCTTTGTGTCGTGTGGCCCTGTAGTGTAGTGGGCGAGGTTGTGTGCCCAGATCCTCCTGCGATCGACTTGTTGAGCAGCTCTCAGGGTGTCCGTGTGTTTCCCTGTGAACCAGTCGGGAGGCTCCGTGTTCTCTCAGGACAGCCCCAGGTATCCGTCCGACTGGACCCGCAGTGACTCATCGGGGAATCTCCTGTCTCCTGTGAGACCCAGTCTGTCTGTACTGGGGGAGGATGTCCCACTGGTCCCCTGCAGTGGTGCACTGGGCACCCAGGTGTCGCCACAAGAGGGCGCCACCCCCACACGTCTGTGAAACTGGAGTCTCCTCTCTCTCTCTCTCTCTCTCTCGAGAGAGAGACCCAGTCTCTTGACTCATCCAACAGGTACGGCTGGGAAGAATTCAACTGAACACAGCCGTGAGCTCGCAGTGGGACTAGAGCCCACAGGCTTGCCCTCCACACACCTCCCAGCCCCGATCTCTGTACTTCCCAATCTCTTACTGCCGGGAAGAATCCGACTGAACACCACTCCACAGAGCCCCAGTATCTTTGCTGATCAGTGTGTTGCTGTGACTTGGGCCTAAACTGAGAACGTCTCGGCTTCTGCCGATGAACGAGAGAATCGCACTCGAATGAAAACGCCAAGTTCGCCTTCTAGTGAAAATAACAGATTTATACATATAGGTTTTCTTCATTTTTAGTAACAGCAGGATCTTCGGCGTGAAAGCCGAGGGCATCCAGAGCCACCGACGGGATCGGGACAGAAGACCGGGAGCCGGCGGCGTCCGAGGGACCGGAGACGGCGAGGAAGGAAGGTGACGATGATGACGACGATGACGATGAAGCGATCGATCTACCGGATCGAAGCGATCGGGCGCAGCGAGGAGTAACTCGTCGTCTCCCGATCGTGTCCGGTGTCGGGGAAGCCACAGTTCCAGTATAAATGACACGAGTCAGGTAAGGCATCCTCTATGATCTACTGTGTAAGCGATCTCAAAATGTTAAACTTTCAGACAGTCACCCACTAATATATATATATCTATCTATCTGATGTAGTTTTTAATATGTTGCTTTACTATAATCCTATTATTGTACCAAGCCCCGCCCCTGAACCCAGCCAACAGGGGATAAGGAATCAGCCCCTTGGATGAGTAGCCCCGCCCTCTGCGCCTGCTCTGTTACAACACTGGCCAGGCCTCGCGCCCATCAAGAGTCCAGCTACGGGCTGCCAACGGGGAATGGTTTCTGAGTCAGTCAGTCAGTATGGCCGTCTGTGTGGATGTGTAGAGTCCGGTCTCTATGGATGTGTGGAGTCCGGTCTCTATGGATGTGTAGAGTCCGGTCCTTGTTGATGTATGGAGTCCGGTGGGTATAGTTGTGTAGAGTCTGGTCTCTATGGATGTGTGGAGTCTGGTCTCTATGGATGTGTGGAGTCTGGTCAGTATGGGTGTGTGGAGTCTGGTCAGTATGGGTGTGTGGAGTCCGGTGGGTATAGTTGTGTAGAGTCCGGTCAGTATGGGTGTGTAGAGTCCGGTCTCTATGGATGTGTAGAGTCCGGTCCTTGTTGATGTATGGAGTCCGGTGGGTATAGTTGTGTAGAGTCGGGTCTCTATGGATGTGTGGAGTCGGGTCTCTATGGATGTGTGGAGTCTGGTCTCTATGGATGTGTGGAGTCTGGTCAGTATGGGTGTGTGGAGTCTGGTCGGTATGGGTGTGTGGAGTCTGGTCGGTATGGGTGTGTGGAGTCCGGTGGGTATGGGTGTGTGGAGTCCGGTGGGTATGGGTGTGTGGAGTCCGGTGGGTATGGGTGTGTGGAGTCTGGTCAGTATGGGTGTGTAGAGTCCGGTCTCTATGGATGTGTGGAGTCCGGTCTCTATGGATGTGTGGAGTCCGGTCTCTATGGATGTGTGGAGTCCGGTCAGTATGGATGTGTGGAGTCCGGTCAGTATGGGTGTGTGGAGTCCGGTCTCTATGGGTGTGTGGAGTCCGGTCTCTATGGGTGTGTGGAGTCCGGTCAGTATGGGTGTGTGGAGTCCGGTCTCTATGGATGTGTGGAGTCCGGTCTCTATGGATGTGTGGAGTCCGGTCAGTATGGGTGTGTGGAGTCCGGTCAGTATGGGTGTGTGGAGTCCGGTCAGTATGGATGTGTGGAGTCCGGTCAGTATGGGTGTGTGGAGTCCGGTCTCTATGGGTGTGTGGAGTCCGGTGGGTATGGATGTGTGGAGTCTGGTCGGTATGGGTGTGTAGAGTCCGGTCTCTATGGATGTGTGGAGTCTGGTCAGTATGGGTGTGTGGAGTCTGGTCAGTATGGGTGTGTGGAGTCTGGTCAGTATGGGTGTGTGGAGTCCGGTCTCTATGGATGTGTGGAGTCCGGTCTCTATGGATGTGTGGAGTCTGGTCTCTATGGATGTGTGGAGTCTGGTCTCTATGGATGTGTGGAGTCTGGTCAGTATGGGTGTGTGGAGTCTGGTCAGTATGGGTGTGTGGAGTCCGGTCTCTATGGATGTGTGGAGTCCGGTGGGTATGGATGTGTGGAGTCTGGTCAGTATGGGTGTGTAGAGTCCGGTCTCTATGGATGTGTGGAGTCCGGTGGGTATAGTTGTGTAGAGTCCGGTCTCTATGGATGTGTAGAGTCCGGTCTCTATGGATGTGTGGAGTCTGGTCTCTATGGATGTGTGGAGTCCGGTGGGTATGGATGTGTGGAGTCTGGTCTCTATGGATGTGTGGAGTCTGGTCAGTATGGGTGTGTGGAGTCCGGTCAGTATGGATGTGTGGAGTCCGGTCTCTATGGATGTGTGGAGTCCGGTCTCTATGGATGTGTGGAGTCTGGTCTCTATGGATGTGTGGAGTCTGGTCAGTATGGGTGTGTGGAGTCCGGTCTCTATGGATGTGTGGAGTCTGGTCTCTATGGATGTGTGGAGTCTGGTCTCTATGGATGTGTGGAGTCCGGTCCGTATGGCCGTGTGGAGTCCGGTCCGTGTGGATGTGGTCAGCGGTCAGTCAGTGTAGAGTCCGGTCAGTATAGTTGTGTAGAGTCCAGTCAGTGTGGATGTGGTCAGTGGTCAGTCAGTGTAGAGTCCGGTCAGTATGGCCGTGTAGAGTCCGGTCAGTGTGGATGTGGTCAGTGGTCAGTCAGTGTAGAGTCCGGTCAGTATGGATGTGTAGAGTCCGGTCAGTGTGGATGTGGTCAGTGGTCAGTCAGTGTAGAGTCCGGTCAGTATGGCTGTGTAGAGTCCAGTCAGTGTGGATGTGGTCAGTGGTCAGTCAGTATCGTTGTGTAGAGACCGGTCAGTATGGCCGTGTAGAGTCCAGTCAGTGTGGATGTGGTCAGTGGTCAGTCAGTATCGTTGTGTAGAGACCGGTCAGTATGGCTGTGTAGAGACCGGTCAGTATGGCCGTGTAGAGTCCAGTCAGTGTGGATGTGGTCAGTGGTCAGTCAGTATCGTTGTGTAGTGTCCGGTCAGTATCGTTGTGTAGAGACCGGTCAGTATGGCCGTGTAGAGTCCAGTCAGTGTGGATGTGGTCAGCGGTCAGTCAGTGTAGAGTCCGGTCAGTATAGTTGTGTAGAGTCCAGTCAGTGTGGATGTGGTCAGTGGTCAGTCAGTGTAGAGTCCGGTCAGTATGGCCGTGTAGAGTCCGGTCAGTGTGGATGTGGTCAGTGGTCAGTCAGTGTAGAGTCCGGTCAGTATGGATGTGTAGAGTCCGGTCAGCGTGGATGTGGTCAGTGGTCAGTCAGTGTAGAGTCCGGTCAGTATCGTTGTGTAGAGTCCGGTCAGTATGGCTGTGTAGAGTCCAGTCAGTGTGGATGTGGTCAGTGGTCAGTCAGTGTAGAGTCCGGTCAGTATCGTTGTGTAGAGTCCGGTCAGTATGGATGTGTTGAGTCCGGTCAGTATGGCCGTGTAGAGTCCAGTCAGTGTGGATGTGGTCAGTGGTCAGTCAGTGTAGAGTCCGGTCAGTATGGATGTGTAGAGTCCGGTCAGTGTGGATGTGGTCAGTGGTCAGTCAGTGTAGAGTCCGGTCAGTCTGGCCGTGTAGAGTCCAGTCAGTGTGGATGTGGTCAGCGGTCAGTCAGTGTAGAGTCCGGTCAGTATCGTTGTGTAGAGTCCGGTCAGTATGGCCGTGTAGAGTCCAGTCAGTGTGGATGTGGTCAGTGGTCAGTCAGTGTAGAGTCCGGTCAGTATCGTTGTGTAGAGTCTGGTCAGTATGGATGTGTTGAGACCGGTCAGTATGGCCGTGTAGAGTCCAGTCAGTGTGGATGTGGTCAGTGGTCAGTCAGTGTAGAGTCCGGTCAGTATGGATGTGTTGAGTCCGGTCAGTATGGCCGTGTAGAGTCCAGTCAGTGTGGATGTGGTCAGTGGTCAGTCAGTGTAGAGTCCGGTCAGTATGGATGTGTTGAGTCCGGTCAGTATGGCCGTGTAGAGTCCAGTCAGTGTGGATGTGGTCAGCGGTCAGTCAGTGTAGAGTCCGTATGGGCGGCCCCGAGCTCATCCCGATGTCTGTCTCGGGGGGGCGAAGTCAGCTGGGCGGATCTTCATCTCGGTGAAGGGGATGGAGAAATTCTTCCCTTTCCAGTCCGTCCAGATGATCCCCTGGGAGCAGAACAAAGAGGAGGAGGAGGAGGCTAGTAAAACTGGAGTAAGGACAAAGTCAGGCATGAGGTAGGAGTTCAAGTGTTACAGTGTTACTGAGGAAGGGGTTCGGTAAGAGTACGTCATGAGTAAGATGTGCATAAGGAATGAGTAAGGTACATGTTACTAAGGCCTAACTAAGGTCTGAGTAAGTGTCAGTAAGGTACAAGAAATGTATGAGTAATATACAGATAAGGAATGAGTAAGGCACGTGAAAAGCTAGAGTAAGAAACGAGTCAGGCACGAGTAGGGAGTGAGTAAGGCGAGAGTAGAGGATGAGTACAGTGCGAGCAGGCCGAGAGAGAAGCACGAGTAAGGAGTGAGCAGGGAGAGAGCAGGGCGTGAGCAGAGGGAGAGGACAGCGCGAGCAGGCCGTGAGCAGGGCGAGAGCAGAGGGAGAGGACAGCGCGAGCAGGCCGTGAGCAGGGCGAGAGCAGAGGGAGAGGACAGCGCGAGCAGGCCGTGAGCAGAGGGAGAGGACAGCGCGAGCAGGGCGAGAGCAGAGGGAGAGGACGGCGCGAGCAGGCCGTGAGCAGAGGGAGAGGACGGCGCGAGCAGGCCGTGAGCAGAGGGAGAGGACAGCGCGAGCAGGCCGTGAGCAGGGCGAGAGCAGAGGGAGAGGACAGCGCGAGCAGGCCGTGAGCAGAGGGAGAGGACAGCGCGAGCAGGCCGTGAGCAGGGCGAGAGCAGAGGGAGAGGACAGCGCGAGCAGGCCGTGAGCAGGGCGAGAGCAGAGGGAGAGGACGGCGCGAGCAGGCCGTGAGCAGAGGGAGAGCAGAGGGAGAGGACAGCGCAAGCAGGGCGAGAGCAGAGGGAGAGGACAGCGCGAGCAGGCCGTGAGCAGGGTGAGAGCAGAGGGAGAGGACGGCGCGAGCAGGCCGTGAGCAGGGCGAGAGCAGAGGGAGAGGACGGCGCGAGCAGGGCGAGAGCAGAGGGAGAGGACGGCGCGAGCAGGCCGTGAGCAGGGCGAGAGCAGAGGGAGAGGACAGGGCGAGCAGGCCGTGAGCAGGCCGTGAGCAGGGCGAGAGCAGAGGGAGAGGACAGCGCGAGCAGGCCGTGAGCAGGGCGAGAGCAGAGGGAGAGGACAGCGCGAGCAGGGCGTGAGCAGGCCGTGAGCAGGGCGAGAGCAGAGGGAGAGGACAGCGCGAGCAGGCCGTGAGCAGGGCGAGAGCAGAGGGAGAGGACAGCGCGAGCAGGCCGTGAGCAGAGGGAGAGGACAGCGCGAGCAGGGCGAGAGCAGAGGGAGAGGACGGCGCGAGCAGGCCGTGAGCAGAGGGAGAGGACGGCGCGAGCAGGCCGTGAGCAGAGGGAGAGGACAGCGCGAGCAGGCCGTGAGCAGGGCGAGAGCAGAGGGAGAGGACAGCGCGAGCAGGCCGTGAGCAGAGGGAGAGGACAGCGCGAGCAGGCCGTGAGCAGGGCGAGAGCAGAGGGAGAGGACAGCGCGAGCAGGCCGTGAGCAGGGCGAGAGCAGAGGGAGAGGACGGCGCGAGCAGGCCGTGAGCAGAGGGAGAGCAGAGGGAGAGGACAGCGCAAGCAGGGCGAGAGCAGAGGGAGAGGACAGCGCGAGCAGGCCGTGAGCAGGGTGAGAGCAGAGGGAGAGGACGGCGCGAGCAGGCCGTGAGCAGGGCGAGAGCAGAGGGAGAGGACGGCGCGAGCAGGGCGAGAGCAGAGGGAGAGGACGGCGCGAGCAGGCCGTGAGCAGGGCGAGAGCAGAGGGAGAGGACAGGGCGAGCAGGCCGTGAGCAGGCCGTGAGCAGGGCGAGAGCAGAGGGAGAGGACAGCGCGAGCAGGCCGTGAGCAGGGCGAGAGCAGAGGGAGAGGACAGCGCGAGCAGGGCGTGAGCAGGCCGTGAGCAGGGCGAGAGCAGAGGGAGAGGACAGCGCGAGCAGGCCGTGAGCAGGGCGAGAGCAGAGGGAGAGGACAGCGCGAGCAGGCCGTGAGCAGAGGGAGAGCAGAGGGAGAGGACGGCGCGAGCAGGCCGTGAGCAGGCCGTGAGCAGAGGGAGAGGACGGCGCGAGCAGGCCGTGAGCAGAGGGAGAGGATAGCGCGAGCAGGGCGAGAGCAGAGGGAGAGGACGGCGCGAGCAGGCCGTGAGCAGAGGGAGAGGACAGCGCGAGCAGGCCGTGAGCAGAGGGAGAGGACAGCGCGAGCAGGGCGTGAGCAGAGGGAGAGGACAGCGCGAGCAGGCCGTGAGCAGGGCGAGAGCAGAGGGAGAGGACAGCGCGAGCAGGCCGTGAGCAGGGCGAGAGCAGAGGGAGAGGACGGCGCGAGCAGGCCGTGAGCAGGGCTAGAGCAGAGGGAGAGGACAGCGCGAGCAGGGCGTGAGCAGGCCGTGAGCAGGGCGAGAGCAGAGGGAGAGGACAGCGCGAGCAGGGCGAGAGCAGAGGGAGAGGACAGCGCGAGCAGGCCGTGAGCAGGGCTAGAGCAGAGGGAGAGGACAGCGCGAGCAGGGCGTGAGCAGGCCGTGAGCAGGGCGAGAGGACAGCGCGAGCAGGCCGTGAGCAGAGGGAGAGGACAGCGCGAGCAGGGCGAGAGCAGAGGGAGAGGACGGCGCGAGCAGGCCGTGAGCAGAGGGAGAGGACGGCGCGAGCAGGCCGTGAGCAGAGGGAGAGGACAGCGCGAGCAGGGCGAGAGCAGAGGGAGAGGACAGCGCGAGCAGGCCGTGAGCAGGGCGAGAGCAGAGGGAGAGGACAGCGCGAGCAGGGCGAGAGCAGAGGGAGAGGACAGCGCGAGCAGGCCGTGAGCAGGGCGAGAGCAGAGGGAGAGGACAGCGCGAGCAGGCCGTGAGCAGAGGGAGAGCAGAGGGAGAGGACGGCGCGAGCAGGCCGTGAGCAGGCCGTGAGCAGAGGGAGAGGACAGCGCGAGCAGGCCGTGAGCAGAGGGAGAGGATAGCGCGAGCAGGGCGAGAGCAGAGGGAGAGGACGGCGCGAGCAGGCCGTGAGCAGAGGGAGAGGACAGCGCGAGCAGGCCGTGAGCAGGCCGTGAGCAGAGGGAGAGGACAGCGCGAGCAGGGCGTGAGCAGAGGGAGAGGACAGCGCGAGCAGGCCGTGAGCAGGGCGAGAGCAGAGGGAGAGGACAGCGCGAGCAGGGCATGAGCAGGCCGTGAGCAGGGCGAGAGCAGAGGGAGAGGACAGCGCGAGCAGGCCGTGAGCAGGGCGAGAGCAGAGGGAGAGGACAGCGCGAGCAGGCCGTGAGCAGAGGGAGAGCAGAGGGAGAGGACAGCGCGAGCAGGGCGAGAGCAGAGGGAGAGGATGGCGCGAGCAGGCCGTGAGCAGAGGGAGAGGACGGCGCGAGCAGGCCGTGAGCAGAGGGAGAGGACGGCGCGAGCAGGCCGTGAGCAGAGGGAGAGGACAGCGCGAGCAGGGCGAGAGCAGAGGGAGAGGACAGCGCGAGCAGGCCGTGAGCAGGGCGAGAGCAGAGGGAGAGGACAGGGCGAGCAGACCGTGAGCAGAGGGAGAGGA
This sequence comes from Atractosteus spatula, assembly GCF_055471065.1. Classification (NCBI taxonomy): domain Eukaryota; kingdom Metazoa; phylum Chordata; class Actinopteri; order Semionotiformes; family Lepisosteidae; genus Atractosteus; species Atractosteus spatula. The sequence goes on along the minus strand of NW_028296706.1, from coordinate 67,500 downwards.
CAGCGCGAGCAGGCCGTGAGCAGAGGGAGAGGACAGCGCGAGCAGGCCGTGAGCAGAGGGAGAGGACGGCACGAGCAGGCCGTGAGCAGAGGGAGAGGACAGCGCGAGCAGGCCGTGAGCAGAGGGAGAGGACGGCGCGAGCAGGCCGTGAGCAGGGCGAGAGCAGAGGGAGAGGACAGCGCGAGCAGGGCGAGAGCAGAGGGAGAGGACAGCGCGAGCAGGCCGTGAGCAGGGCGAGAGCAGAGGGAGAGGACAGCGCGAGCAGGGCGAGAGCAGGGCGAGAGCAGAGGGAGAGGACAGCGCGAGCAGGGCGAGAGCAGAGGGAGAGGACAGCGCGAGCAGGGCGAGAGCAGAGGGAGAGGACAGGGCGAGCAGGCCGTGAGCAGGGCGAGAGCAGAGGGAGAGGACAGCGCGAGCAGGGCGAGAGCAGAGGGAGAGGACAGCGCGAGCAGGCCGTGAGCAGGGCGAGAGCAGAGGGAGAGGACAGCGCGAGCAGGGCGAGAGCAGGGCGAGAGCAGAGGGAGAGGACAGCGCGAGCAGGGCGAGAGCAGAGGGAGAGGACAGCGCGAGCAGGGCGAGAGCAGAGGGAGAGGACAGGGCGAGCAGGCCGTGAGCAGAGGGAGAGGACGGCGCGAGCAGGCCGTGAGCAGAGGGAGAGGACGGCGCGAGCAGGGCACCTGGTGGTTCTTGTGGGTGTTGTAGAGCCCGTTGAGGTTGGCGAAGTGGCAGTTCCTGTACCACCAGCCGCCGCGGTACGACATGGCGCAGCGCGTGATGAGGGGCCGGGGGTCGCGGTCCTTGCTGGAGAAGGGCCGGCCGTCGTGGTAGCTCAGGGAGTCACCTGCGGGCACAGGGCACCCCCGGGTCTGCATGAGCACTGCTGGTCATCATCCCTCTCTCCTTTCTCACTCCTCTCTACCCTCCCTCTCCTCTCTCCCTCTCCTCTCTCTCCTCCCCTCCCCTCTCTCCCCCCTCCCTCTCCTCTCTCCTCTCCCTCTCCTCTCTCTCCCCCCCCCTCCACCCTCTCTCTCCACCCACTCTCCTCTCTCTCCCCTCCCCCCACTCTCTCTCCTCTCCCCTCTCTCTCTCCTCTCTCCCTCCCATCTTTTCTCTCCTCCCTCTCCCCTCTCTCCCCCCTCTCTCTCCTCTCCACCCACTCTCCCCTCTCCACCCACTCTCCCCTCTCTCTCCCCTCCACCCCTCTCTCCCCTCTCCACCCCCTCTCCCCTCTCTCCTCTCTCCTCTCCCCTCTCTCTCCTCTCTCCTCTCTCCCCTCTCTCCACCCACTCTCCCCTCCCTCTCTCCCCTCTCCCCTCTCTCCTCTCTCCTCTCTCTCCCCTCTCCTCTCTCCTCTCTCTCCTCTCTCTCTCCCCTCTCCCTCCTCTCTCCTCTCCCCTCTCTCCCCTCTCTCTCACCAGCAGTGCCTGAGTATCCAGACAGCTGCAGCCTGTAGTGCTGCTTCTCGGTGTCGATGGAGAAGGAGGAGTACTTTGCGAAGGCGAAATCCCCCCCCGCCCGCAGGTCCACTCTCAGAGCCTGAGCGCCCCCTCTGGTGAGCCGGTGTAGCGCGTCGTTCCCTGAACACAGACAGAGAGGGAGAGGAGAGAGGGGAGGGGAGAGAGAGAGGGAGAGAGGAGAGAGGGGGGACAGAGAGGAGAGAGAGAGGAGAGAGGGGGGAGAGAGGAGAGAGAGACAGGAGAGAGAGGGGAGAGAGACAGGAGAGAGGGGGAGAGGGGAGAGAGAGGAGAGGGGAGGGAGGGGGGAGAGGGGAGAGACAGAGGAGAGAGACAGGAGAGAGAGAGAGAGGAGAGAGAGGGGAGAGGGGAGAGGGAGAGACAGAGGGGAGTGAGAGAGGAGAGAGAGGGGGAGAGGGGAGAGAGAGGAGAGGGGAGAGAGGGGGGAGAGACAGAGGAGAGAGACAGGAGAGAGAGGGGAGGGAGGGGGGAGAGGGGAGAGACAGAGGAGAGAGACAGGAGAGAGACAGGAGAGAGAGGGGAGAGGGAGAGACAGAGGAGAGAGACAGGAGAGAGACAGGAGAGAGAGGGGAGAGAGGGGGGAGAGACAGAGGAGAGAGACAGGAGAGAGAGGGGAGGGAGGGGGGGAGAGGGGAGAGACAGAGGAGAGAGACAGGAGAGAGACAGGAGAGAGAGGGGAGAGGGAGAGACAGAGGAGAGAGACAGGAGAGAGACAGGAGAGAGAGGGGAGAGAGGGGGGAGAGAGGGGGGAGAGACAGAGGAGAGAGAGGGGAGGGAGGGGGGAGAGTGGAGAGACAGAGGAGAGAGACAGGAGAGAGACAGGAGAGAGAGGGGAGGGAGGGGGGAGAGGGGAGAGACAGAGGAGAGAGACAGGAGAGAGACAGGAGAGAGAGGGGAGAGGGAGAGACAGAGGAGAGAGACAGGAGAGAGACAGGAGAGAGAGGGGAGAGAGGGGGGAGAGACAGAGGAGAGAGACAGGAGAGAGAGGGGAGGGAGGGGGGAGAGGGGAGAGAGACAGGAGAGAGAGGGGAGAGAGGGGGGAGAGACAGAGGAGAGAGACAGGAGAGAGAGGGGAGGGAGGGGGGAGAGGGGAGAGACAGAGGAGAGAGACAGGAGAGGGAGAGAGAGGAGAGAGAGGGGAGAGGGGAGAGGGAGAGACAGAGGAGAGAGACAGGAGAGAGAGGGGGAGACAGATATAATTATGAGTATTTTATCCCCCGACTTGCCTGCTTTGCGGGTCAGAGGGTCAAAGGTTACTCCGGCACGGCCTCCATGCCTCACCCAGCCAGAACTCCTCGCTCAGGTTCCCGAATCCCGCTTTGTATTCCTTCCATTTCCGGAAGAAGTTGGTCTTCCCGTTCATCCTCCTCTGGAAGACCTGGACACAAGGAACACAGCTTCCCATCAGGAGAGCAAAACACTGACAACAGAAATGGCGACCGGGGGAGGAAACTACAACTCCCACCATGCCGGCAGCATCCTTCTCTTACTGAGGCTTTCTGGGTAGTGTAGTTGATCTCCTTGACTCCTGTGAACCATGTGACTGACGGGGAATGACTTTTAATTATGTGCCCGATCAGTCTATCCCAGCAGCCCCGGCTTCACTGGGAGACGAGAGGACGCGGGGGGGGGGGGGGGGGGCTCGTCCCACCCCTGCACCCTCCGTGTCCCTCTCAGACCCACCGTCCACCCTCCTCCGTCCGTCTCCATGTCGCAGAACACCCGCAGTGGTTCGTCCCCGGCTCCCCCCGGGTAGATAGTGGTCTCTCCCGACTCCAGCAACCCGTTCAGCAGCTCCTGAGAGCAGTCGACAGGGAACGGGAACCGCAGGGAGCCTGAGAGAGAGAGAGGGGTTAATACACTCCAGGACACTGACACTGCACTGAGAGAGAGAGGGGTTCATACACACACACCCTGACTGGACACTCCAGTACATGAACACTGCACTGAGAGAGAGAGGGGTTAATACACACACACTGACTGGACACTCCAGTACATGAACACTGCACTGAGAGAGAGAGGGGTTCATACACACACACTGACTGGACACTCCAGTACATGAACACTGCACTGAGAGAGAGAGGGGTTCATACACACACACTGACTGGACACTCCAGTACATGAACACTGCACTGAGAGAGAGAGGGGTTCATACACACACACTGCCTCCCTGACTGGACACTCCAGTACAGCGCAGTCAGCCTGACCTGTGGTGAACTGGACTGTGAGTGCTGCACTCCTCTGCTCCCCTCTCAGTGCCTGCAGTCTTGCTGTGTACAGCGACACAGGAGCCAGTTGGGACAGCTTCACCTGGGTCACATTGGGCTCAAGGATCAGTTCCTGTGCAGGAGAAAGCAGAAGAAATGTGATTAGTCTGTCCTGTGCACCTGTCCGTGTGTCTGTCCTGTGCACCTGTCTGTGTCTCATTCCTGTGTACTTGTCTGTGTCTCAGTCCTGTGTACCTGTGTGTGTACCTGTGTCTCAGTCCTGTGCACCTGTCTGTGTCTCAGTCCTGTGCACCTGTCTGTGTGTCTGTCCTGTGCACCTGTCTGTGTCTCAGTCCTGTGCACCTGTCTGTGTGTTTGTCCTGTGCACCTCTCTGTGCCTCAGTCCTGTCCACCTGTCTGTGTGTCTGTGTCCTTTCCACCTGTCTGTGTGTCTGTCCTGTGCACCTGTCTGTCTCTCAGTCCTGTGCACCTGTCTGTGTGTCTGTCCTGTGCACCTCTCTGTGCCTCAGTCCTGTCCACCTGTCTGTGTCCTTTCCACCTGTCTGTGTGTCTGTCCTGTGTACCTGTCTGTGTGTCTGTCCTGTGCACCTTTCTGTGCCTCAGTCCTGTCCACCTGTCTGTGTCTCAGTCCTGTGCACCTGTCTGTGTCTCAGTCCTGTGCACCTGTCTGTGTGTTTGTCCTGTGCACCTCTCTGTGCCTCAGTCCTGTCCACCTGTCTGTGTGTCTGTGTCCTTTCCACCTGTCTGTGTGTCTGTCCTGTGCACCTGTCTGTGTCTCAGTCCTGTGTACCTGTCTGTGTGTCTGTCAGTGTCTCGGTCCTGTCCACCTGTCTGTGTGTCTCGGTCCTGTCCACCTGTCTCTCACCTGCAGCTCCTGTGACGCTGTGTGATAGGTCAGCCGGTACCCCGTGACCGCTGTGCGCGGTGGCTTCCATGACAACACAGCGGAGCGGGGTGTCACCTGACTGGCCGCCAGCTCCCGCGGCCCCTCCCCTGCGGCTGCCGCCCCTGAAACGCGGACAGACCCGTGAGCCGGCGGACAGCGCAGGACACCGTGTCCGGCCACGCCGCCAGGAGGAGACACAGCGGTCAGTCTCCAAGGGGACCCGTCCCTTTCCCAGCGGATACAGCCCAGACAGGGCGCGCACACCAGGCCCCACGCTGACCACTGACCGTCCACTGATTGTCTACTGCTGACCCCCTGACTGTCCACTGACCGCCAGCTTGACCACTCCACTGACCGTCCACTGATGACCCCCTGACTGTCCACTGACCATCTACTGATTGTCTACTGATGACCCCCTGACTGTCCACTGACCGTCCACTGATTGTCTACTGCTGACCCCCTGACTGTCCACTGACCGCCAGCTTGACCACTCCACTGACCGTCCACTGATGACCCCCTGACTGTCCACTGACCATCTACTGATTGTCTACTGATGACCCCCTGACTGTCCACTGACCGTCTACTGATTGTCTACTGCTGACCCCCTGACTGTCCACTGACCGCCAGCTTGACCACTCCACTGACCGTCCACTGATGACCCCCTGACTGTCCACTGACCGTCTACTGATTGTCTACTGCTGACCCCCTGACTGTCCACTGACCGCCAGCTTGACCACTCCACTGACCGTCCACTGATGACCCCCTGACTGTCCACTGACCATCTACTGATTGTCTACTGATGACCCCCTGACTGTCCACTGACCGTCTACTGATTGTCTACTGCTGACCCCCTGACTGTCCACTGACCGCCAGCTTGACCACTCCACTGACCGTCTACTAATGACCCCCTGACTGTCCACTGACCACTCCACTGACCGTCTACTAATGACCCCCTGACTGTCCACTGACCACTCCACAGACTGTCCACTGAGCGTCCACTGACGACACCCCGACTGTCCACTGACCGTCTCCTGCTGACCCCCTGACTGTCTACTGACCGCCAGCTTGACCACTCCACTGAGCATCCACTGATGACCCCCTGACTGTCCACTGACCATCTACTGACTGTCCACTGACCGTCTCCTGCTGAGCCCCTGACTGTCTACCGATGACCCCCTGACTGTCCACTGACCACTCCACTGAGCATCCACTGCTGACCCCCTGACTGTCCAGTGCCCGCCCCACGCCCGCCCCGGGGGGTGACTGACCGGTGGTGGAGAAGGAGAGGGTGGCCGGCGAGCTCCGGGCCCCGTGCGCCTCGCTGGTCACCCTGACGGTGTACACCGTGTCCCTGAGCAGCCCCTTCAGCTGCAGCTCGGCCGTGTTCCCCGAGGTGCTGACCAGCACCTCCGGCACTGAGGGAGACCGAGAGGGGGGTTAGTGCAGTAATACTCGTTCCACGCCCCCACCCCCCTCTGTGTACAGTAGAGCCTCCTGTCCTGACTGGAGGAGCTCACCCAGCTGTGTCTGGAGAGAAGCCAGGGTATCGGCTTCAACCACAGGGCTGGGCAGCCTGTTCCCCACCCCCACCCCCCTCTGTGTACAGTAGAGCCTCCTGTCCTGACTGGAGGAGCTCACCCAGCTGTGTCTGGAGAGGAGCCAGGGTATCGGCTTCAACCACAGGGCTGGGCAGCCTGTTCCCCACCCCCACCCCCCTCTGTGTACAGAAGAGCCTCCTGTCCTGACTGGAGGAGCTCACCCAGCTGTGTCTGGAGAGGAGCCAGGGTATCGGCTTCAACCACAGGGCTGGGCAGCCTGTTCCCCACCCCCACCCCCCTCTGTGTACAGTAGAGCCTCCTGTCCTGACTGGAGGAGCTCACCCAGCTGTGTCTGGAGAGAAGCCAGGGTATCGGCTTCAACCACAGGGCTGGGCAGCTTGTTCCCCACCCCCACCCCCCTCTGTGTACAGTAGAGCCTCCTGTCCTGACTGGAGGGGCTCACCCAGCTGTGTCTGGAGAGAAGCCGGGGTATCGGCTTGTTCCCCACCCCCACCCCTCTCTGTGTACAGCAGAGCCCCCTGTCCCCACAGCCCCTCTGATGGCTGTCTCAGACCTCCCGGCCTGCGGCGGGGAGACTCACCGTTCTGGGCGCCGTACAGGACGAGGTAGCGGTCCACGGTGGCCAGCGCCGGTCTCCACAGCAACAGGGCCCTGCTGTCGGTCACGTTGATCGCCCGGAGGTCCGTGGGGGCGTCGGGGACTGGGAGAGAGAGGGAGAGAGAGGGAGAGAGGGAGAGAGAGAGTCCAGCCCCTGACCGCCTCAGCTGTCTGACCCGGCGCCGGTGCGCACTGGGGCTCTGCTTACCGGTCAGGACCACCCCGGTGAGCGGGCGGCTCTCGTCCAGGCCCACCACGGACAGCACGCTGACCTCGTACTGCGAGCCCGGCCGCAGCCGGCTGACCGCCGCGCTGGACTGCTGACCGCCCACCGACAGGGAGTGGGGCTCCCCTGGGGGAGACAGAGACAGAGACAGAGACAGGGGAGACTGGACTACCTGCCCAGGTGACACTGCACACACACTGCACACACACACACGCACTGCTCTGTGTATGTGTATGTGTGCACTGTGTGAGTGCGCAGAGTGTTTGTGTGAGTGTGTGCAGTGTGGTTGTGAGAGTGTGAGTGTTTTTGTGTGAGTGTGTATACAGTGGTTGTGTGTGCAGTGTATGTGAGAGTGTGAGTGTGTATATAGTGGTTGTGTGTTTGCAGTGAGTGTATATGTGTGCGAGTGTGTATGTGTGTGTGTGTTTGTGTGTGTGAGTGCAGTGGTTGTGCGAGAGTGAGTGTGTGTGCAGTGTGTTTGTGAGATAGTCTGAGTGTGTATGTGTGAGAGTGAGTGAATGTGAGTGTGTGCAGTGTATGTGTGTGCGAGTGTGTAGGTGCAGAGTGTGGCAGTGATACTGTAAATACAGGCTCTCGGATACAGATATATTAATATATAAATATAAATCTAGACACTGTATATAAGATCATATAGATGTAGAAGACATACAGATATATGAGATAATATAGGAGACATCTAATATCTGACATTTCTGAGAGTATTTACCCTCCTGCAGGTGAGTGTAGGTGATCTTGAAGGATGTGATGGGCGCCGAGGGCCGCACCCAGGACAGCGTGAAGGAGGAGTCAGTCACATTGCTGAACGCCAGCTGGGAGGGGGGCTCTGGTCCTGAGGGGGCAGGGGGGAGAGAGAGAGGAGAGAGCGTCAGTCACCAAGACAGGAGAGAGAGAGGAGACACAGAGAGGAGAGAGCGTCAGTCACCGAGACAGGAGAGAGAGAGGAGACACACAGAGGAGAGAGCATCAGTCACAGAAACAGGAGACACAGAGGAGAGACACACAGAGGAGAGAGGGTCAGTCACAGGAGAGAGAGAGAGAGAGAGGGTCAGTCACAGAGACAGGAGAGAGAGAGAGGAGACACACAGAGGAGAGAGGGTCAGTCACAGAGACAGCAGAGAGAGGAGAGACACAGGAGAGAGACACAGAGAAGAGAGAGAGGAGACACACAGAGGAGAGCGAGTCAGTCACAGGAGAGAGAGAGGAGGGAGAGAGGAGAGAGAGCATCAGTCACAGAGACAGCAGAGAGAGAGAGGAGACACAGATGAGAGAGCATCAGTCACAGAAACAGGAGACACAGAGGAGAGACACACAGAGGAGAGAGGGTCAGTCACAGGAGAGAGAGAGAGGAGACACAGAGGAGAGAGAGGAGAGAGGGTCAGTCACAGAGACAGGAGAGAGAGAGAGAGGAAAGAATTCCCTGCCAGAATCACAACTGGTCCCGATCCTACTGGGAGAGGGAGGAGGGAACTCAGTTGAACTGGCAGCCCAGTGTGTGATCTCCTGTCCCAGCCTGAGGAGCAATGAGCCCGTCTCCCAGTAATATTATGATGTGTCTGTATTGTAAATATCTGTAGATTTTTTTAAATGCATTTGTAACTGTATTTGTTTTGCTGTGGCAACACTGATTGTACCCATCGGTCAAGTCAATATAGCGCCTTGAACTGAACTGGACTGAGCTGAAAACTGACAGGAGAGGAGAGAGAGAGGTTCAGTCACAGAGACAGGAGAGACAGAACAAAGAGGAGAGGCGTGAGCTCATGACAAACGCAAAGACAGACCGATGGACAGAGAGACAGGCACACCGAGAGACAGACAGGCACTCTGAGAGACCGTCAGTATGGTGAAGATCCAGAGAGAGAGAGAGAGACAGCCCACAGGCTTGTGTGCAGTCAGGACAGCAGAGAGACAGGCAGACAGACACTAGGAGAGAGACCGACTGGTTAATTGAGATTAATCAAGACAGACACGCTTGTATATATACGAATATATATACACACAGAATGTAGAGGTAGTTAATACAAATATGGTCTGATCCTGGGCTAAAAAAAAGTCAGCGTAAAATACATTCAGGAGAGAATTTCACAGTCACGGTCTGCCACGATTTCTCAAGAAATCGTGAAGAAGGATGAAGGTGTGGCCAACTGTGTTCTAACCCTGGGAAAGAGAAAGAGCAAGAGAGGACCAGCATGTGTTGAACAGCAAAGTTTCTCAGCTCTGAAACCAGAAACCTGCCAAAATAATGACCGAGCCCCCCCCCTCCCCCCAAAAAAATCAATCAGTCTGAGCTGAAATACGAAGACACACATGAACAAATACACCTGTGAGCTTTAACCTGGTCAAGGCGTTGGGCAGACTTATTGGCCAACCATCGTCTTACCCTGGGAGCGAGGCGCGGCGAGTCAGTGACGATGGCTGACCGTAACCTTACCCTGAGTGAGAGAATCAGACCAGCAGTGAGTGAGCATGCAAGGATGCCCCTCCCATCCCCGACAGCACCTCATGAATATTCATGACGCAAGCACATCATTAATATTCATGCGGGGGGCGGAGCCTGTTAAACACAAAACAGAACACAGTACATTGTAAAAATTCATTGAGACAGTAGCTAATCCTCCTACAGTTACTGGTACTCAACACTATGACTACTACTGTTACTACAGTTTCTAACACTTCTGCTGTTGAACTAATGGCAAAGATCTTTTGAAGTTTTTACAATGTATCTGATATAAAGTGTTCCCTGCTGATCAGAGAGAGTTTGTCATTCTGTGTAACCAGAGAGAGAGAGAGAGAGAGAGAGAGAGAGACAGCACTGCTAATGAACACAGAACAGCTCAATTAGCCTGGGGGGAGGCTAATTGAGAATGTTAATGACCTCTGCTTAATTAAAACATGCTGGTGCCTCAATTAACAGAGAATGAACTGATAAACAGCACAGCCAGTCGGTAAGCTGAGAAGGCAGTCCAAATAGAGAGACACAATAACACACAGAGACTCGCACAGTGACAGCAACACACACACAGTACACAGTCTCGCACAGTGACACACACAGACTGCAGTAACACACAGAGACTCGCACACTGACAGCAACACACACAGTACACAGACTCACACAGTAACACACACAGACTGCAGTAACACGCAGAGACTCGCACACTGACAGCAACACACACAGTACACAGACTCACACAGTAACACACACAGACTGCAGTAACACAGTCACAGACAGACTAGCACACTGACAGCAACACACACTCACACAGTAACACATACAGACTGCAGTAAGAGTCACAGACTCGCACACTGACAGCAACACACACACAGTAACACAAACTCGCACAGTAACACACACAGACTGCAGTAACACAGTCACAGACAGACTCGCACACTGACAGCAACACACACAGTAACAGACTCACACAGTAACACACACAGACTGCAGTAACAGTCACAGACTTGCACACTGACAGCAACACACACACAGTAACACACACAGACTGCAGTAACACAGTCACAGACAGACTAGCACACTGACAGCAACACACACTCACACAGTAACACATACAGACTGCAGTAAGAGTCACAGACTCGCACAGTGACAGTAACACACACAGTAACACAGACTCACACAGTGACAGTAACACACACAGACTCACACAGTAAGACATACAGACTGCAGTAACACACAGACAGACTCGCACACTGACAGTAACACACACAGACTGCAGTAACACACACAGACTCGCACAGTGACACATACAGACTGCAGTAACACACACAGACACAAGCAGACTAGTACACTGACAGTAACACATACAGACTGCAGTAACGCACACAGACACAAACAGACTCGCACACCGCCAGTTACATGACGACACGCATGCAGGGAGACCACAGAGGCCAGACTCTACAAGCCCAGTGGACTCCGAACTGCCCTGGGATCCGGTCTCACCCAAAGGACTGTGCCTCCTACAGCAGTGGGGTGTGCCAGGCCATACTGCTTATGTGTACTTATTCGTGCACTGTGATTTCACCCACAGTGTGACTGTTACTGTGTTACAGCAGTAACAGTAATACTGCTATGTTATAATAATAGTTATAGTAATACAGTACGTTACTGCTGTGTTATTTCACCCACAGTGTGATTATGACCGTGCTATAACTGCCCTGTGCATTCACCCACAGTGTGATTATTACTGTGTTATAACTGCCCTGTGCTTTCACCCACAGTGCAATTATTACTGTGTTATAACTGCCCTGTGCTTTCACCCACAGTGCGATTATTACTGTGTTATGACTGCCCTGTGCTTTCACCCACAATGCAATTATTACTGTGTTATAACTGCCCTGTGATTTCACCCACTGTGTGATTATTACTGTGTTATAACTGTCCTGTGATTTCACCCACAGCCGGAAGTGCAAGGAAATACGGGAACACGGTGCTGCTTGGGAGGGCAGGTGTCATGGATCATAGGTCAAGGGTCATAGGTCGGGGTGTGTGTGTGTGGGGGGGTGGGGTACCTGTGAAAACGGACAAGCGGTGGATTCTGGACCGGATCCCGGGCGCCTTGCCGGAGAAGGACAGGAGGTACCGGGTCCGGGGCCGGAGGTTCTGGATCGGCAGGGAGCGGGAGGTCCCGGGTACGACAAACACCGTGGCGTCCCCGCCGGGCCCCCCGGACTCCCGCAGGCTCACCGTGAAGTTAGAGAAGAGCCCCTCGGGGGCCTCCCACAGGAGCACGAAGCCCCCGGAGGTCACGTTTCGCACCTGGACCCCGCTGGGGTGCCCGTCCCGGGCTTGAGGGGCCGCCGGGGAGGGGCCACCCCTCGGGGGCAGCGGGGGTCTCCTCCTCCTGTCGTGGCCCGCGCCGGCCCAGGGGAGGGTTTGGGATGGCCGGCCGGAGGGGGGTCTGAGCCTGGGGGGGTCTCCTTCCGGCTGCGCTGCCCCCTTCTCTCTCTTCACCCCCCCTTCCTCTTCCAGAGTCCGTCTCTTGTCCTCTCCGTCACGGTCCTGTGCTTCCTGGGGTCGACTCAGGGACGGTCTCTCGTCCTCTCTGTCTTGGTCCTGTGCTTCCTGGGGTTGCCTCTGGGATGGTCTCTCGTCCCCTCCGTTACGGTCATGTGCTTCCTGGGGTGGTCTACCTCCCTCTCCGTCTCGGTCCTGTGCTTCTTGGGGTCGCCTCTGGGACGGTCTCTTGTCCCCTCCGTCACGGTCCTGTGCTTCCTGGGGTGGTCTACCTCCCTCTCTGTCTCTGTCCTGTGCTTCTTGGGGTCGACTCTGGGATGGTCTCTCATCCTCTCCGTCACGGTCCTGTGCTTCCTGGGGTTGCCTCTGGGATGGTCTCTCGTCCCCTCCGTTACGGTCATGTGCTTCCTGGGGTGGTCTACCTCCCTCTCCGTCTCGGTCCTGTGCTTCTTGGGGTCGACTCTGGGGTGGTCTCTCATCCTCTCCGTCACGGTCCTGTGCTTCCTGGGGTCGCCTCTGGGGCAGTCTCTTGTCCCCTCCATCACGGTCCTGTGCTTCTTGGGGTCGCCTCTGGGACGGTCTCTTGTCCCCTCCGTCACGGTCCTGTGCTTCCTGGGGTGGTCTACCTCCCTCTCTGTCTCTGTCCTGTGCTTCTTGGGGTCGACTCTGGGATGGTCTCTCATCCTCTCCGTCACGGTCCTGTGCTTCCTGGGGTCGCCTCTGGGGTGGTCTCTTGTCCCCTCCGTCACGGTCCTGTACTTTCTGGGGTGGTCTACCTCCCTCTCTGTCTCGGTCCTGTGCTTCTTGGGGTCGCCTCTGGGATGGTCTCTCATCCTCTCCGTCACGGTCCTGTGCTTCTTGGGGTCGCCTCTGGGACGGTCTCTCGTCCCCTCCGTCACGGTCCTGTGCTTCCTGGGGTTGCCTCTGGGACGGTCTCTTGTCCCCTCCGTCACGGTCCTGTGCTTTCTGGGGTGGTCTACCTCCCTCTCCGTCTCGGTCCTGTGCTTCCTGGGGTCGCCTCTGGGGCAGTCTCTTGTCCCCTCTGTCACGGTCCTGTACTTTCTGGGGTGGTCTAGCTCCCTCTCTGTCTCGGTCCTGTGCTTCTTGGGGTCGACTCTGGGATGGTCTCTCGTCCCCTCCGTCACGGTCCTGTGCTTCCTGGGGTTGCCTCTGGGACGGTCTCTTGTCCCCTCCGTCACGGTCTTGTGCTTTCTGGGGTGGTCTACCTCCCCCTCCGTCATGGTCCTGTGCTTTCTGGGGTCGTCTCTTGGACGGTCTCTTGTCCTCTCCCTCTCGGTCCTGTGCTTCCTGGGGTCGCTTCTGGGACGGTCTCTTGTCCCCTCCGTCACGGTCCTGTGCTTCCTGGGGTTGCCTCTGGGACGGTCTCTTGTCCCCTCCGTCACGGTCATGTGCTTCCTGGGGTCGCCTCTGGGGTGGTCTCTTGTCCCCTCTGTCACGGTCCTGTGCTTCCTGGAGTGGTCTACCTCCCTCTCGGTCCTGTGCTTCCTGGGGTCGCTTCTGGGACGGTCTCTTGTCCTCTCCCTCTCGGTCCTGTGCTTCCTGGGGTCGCTTCTGGGACGGTCTCTTGTCCCCTCCGTCACGGTCCTGTGCTTCCTGGGGTCGCTTCTGGGACGGTCTCTTGTCCCCTCCGTCACGGTCCTGTGCTTCCTGGGGTCGCCCCTGGGGTGGCCTCTGGGGTGGTCTCTTGTCCCCTCCGTCACGGTCCTGTGCTTCTTGGGGTCGTCTCTGGGGCAGTCTCTTATCCCCTCTGTCACGGTCCTGTGCTTCCTGGGGTGGTCTACCTCCCTCTCGGTCCTGTGCTTCCTGGGGTCGCCTCTGGGATGGTCCCTTGTCCCCTCCGTCTCGGTCCTGTGCTTCCTGGGGTCGCCTCTGGGGTGGTCTCTTGTCCCCTTCATCACGGTCCTGTGCTTCCTGGGGTGGTCTACCTCCCTCTCTGTCTCGGTCCTGTGCTTCCTGGGGTCGACTCTGGGACGGTCTCTCGTCCTCTCCGTCACGGTCCTGTGTTTTCTGGGGTGGTCTACCTCCCTCTCGGTCCTGTGCTTCTTGGGGTTGCCTCTGGGACGGTCTCTTGTCCTCTCCGTCTCGGTCCTCTGCTTCCTGGGGTCGTCTCTGGGATGGTCTCTCGTCCCCTCCGTCACGGTCCTGTGGTTCTTGGGGTCGTTTCTGGGGTGGTCTCTTGTCCCCTCCGTCACGGTCCTGTGGTTCTTGGGGTCGTTTCTGGGGTGGTCTCTTGTCCCCTCCGTCACGGTTCTGTGCTTCCTGGGGTCGCCTCTGGGGTGGTCTCTTGTCCCCTCCGTCACGGTCCTGTGCTTCCTGGGGTGGTGAAACTGGACTCCTGGTGCCTGTCGCTCCAGCACCAGGAGCAGGTGTCGGGATGATGCTCGGACCCTCGCCGGCCCGGTCCGGCTGCTCCACGGCGCTAGGCCCGCGGGCCTGCGGGTCGCCCTGCGGGGACAGTTCCGCCCCCCCGGGAGCCAGAGGAAGAGAGTGGGGAGGAGGAGGAGGAGGGGGGGAGGCAGCTCTGGGGGTCTCCGCGGACGCCGGGCGCTTGGAGACTGCTGGCGGCTTGCGGGGGGGTCCCCCGGGGGTCCCCTTGGCCGGGAGTCTGGGGGTCACTCTGCGTCCGGCGGACACAGGGGTGGCCCTGTCGGGCACCGGCTTGGGTCTGCCGGGGGAGGGAGGGAGGGTCTTCGACCCCGAGACCGCGCTGCTCGTGGGGCTCCTGCCCCAGGGGGTCCCCTCCTCCTCGCTGGCGTTTCCGGGAGCCCCCATCCCGACCCGGTGCCTCTGGGGGGGCCCGCCTGGCCTGGACTGGTTGTGGGCCGGACCCGGGCCCTGGTCCCGGTCCCGGTGCTGGCTCTGGCGCTGGCCGAGGCGCGGAGGAGCTCTGCTGACGGTTCTGTTGGGGTGGGCTCTAACCGGGCCAGCCCCTCGGTCCCTCGCCGCCGAGCCGGGGAGCTCGGCCCGGGATTGCTCCCGGGACTCGGCGCCGCTGCCCCGGACTGCCGGACCGGGCCGGTCCTGGTTCTGGTCCCGGTCCTGTTCCCCGTCCTGGTTCTGTTCCGGGTCCGGTTGAGGCGTGGGCCTGCTCTCCCTCACCAGGACCGTGATGTTGGACCGGGCCGGCGGGGGACGGGCCTCAGAACCCGGGCTTGGACCGCCTCCGGAGTCCGACCCGCGCCCCGCTCCCTGGGCTCTGCTCCCGTCCGGGTCTCCTCTCTGGGTCGGTGTTCTGGCAGGATCCGGGCCCGGTTTCTTCCTGGGACTGCCGCCGTTCCCCGGCCCGATTCTGGTGCCGCTGTGCCGGTCCTGAGCCTGAGAGACGGGCCGTTTGGGCTGGGCGGTCCCGGAGTCCCCCGGCCCGCTGGCGCCCCGGCCCGAGTACAGGTCCGGCTTCGTCGTCTTCCGAGCCGGAGCGCCGGCGGCCTTGGCAACGGTATCCGGGCGCGGTGCGGACGGCGTTCCTATGGAAACGGGCGATCGGAGAGTTCAGGACCCTCGCTCTCGGGGGGAAACGAGACGCGCGCTAGGAGTCAAAACACCAGCCGTCTCCTGCTCCTCAGCTCACTGCTCACAAATTCACCCACATCTCCTCTCACTGTGTCTCCCGTCCTGCTGTGTGTGTTTATGACTGAGGGGCTCCCTGTGATCTCCTCTCTCTCTCTCACTGTGTCTCCTGTCCTGCTGTGTGTGTTTATGACTGAGGGGCTCTCTGTGATCTCCTCTCTCTCTCACTGTGTCTCCCGTCCTGCTGTGTGTGTTTATGACTGAGGGGCTCCCTGTGCTCTCCTCTCCCTCACTGTGTCTCCTGTCCTGCTGTGTGTTTATGACTGAGGGGCTCCCTGTGATCTCCTCTCTCTCACTGTGTCCCCTGTCCTGCTGTGTGTGTTTATGACTGAGGGGCTCCTGTGATCTCCTCTCTCTCACTGTGTCCCCTGTCCTGCTGTGTGTGTTTATGACTGAGGGACTCCCTGTGATCTCCTCTCTCTCACTGTGTCTCCTGTCCTGCTGTGTGTGTTTATGACTGAGGGACTCCCTGTGATCTCCTCTCTCTCACTGTGTCTCCTGTCCTGCTGTGTGTGTTCATGACTGAGGGGCTCCCTGTGATCTCCTCTCTCTCTCACTGTGTCTCCTGTCCTGCTGTGTGTGTTCATGACTGAGGGGCTCCCTGTGCTCTCCTCTCTCTCACTGTGTCTCCTGTCCTGCTGTGTGTGTTTATGACTGAGGGGCTCCCTGTGCTCTCCTCTCCCTCACTGTGTCTCCTGTCCTGCTGTGTGTTGATGACTGAGGGGCTCCCTGTGATCTCCTCTCTCTCTCACTGTGTCTCCTGTCCTGCTGTGTGTGTTTATGACTAAGGGGCTCCCTGTGATCTCCTCTCTCTCACTGTGTCTCCTGTCCTGCTGTGTGTGTTTATGACTGAGGGGCTCCCTGTGCTCTCCTCTCTCTGTGTCTCCTGTCCTGCTGTGTGTGTTTATGACTGAGGGGCTTCCTGTGCTCTCCTCTCTCTCACTGTGTCTCCCGTCCTGCTGTGTTTGTTTATGACTGAGGGGCTCCCTGTGATCTCCTCTCTCTCACTGTGTCCCCTGTCCTGCTGTGTGTGTTTATGACTAAGGGGCTCCCTGTGATCTCCTCTCTCTCACTGTGTCTCCTGTCCTGCTGTGTGTGTTTATGACTGAGGGGCTCCCTGTGCTCTCCTCTCTCTCACTGTGTCTCCTGTCCTGCTGTGTGTGTTTATGACTGAGGGGCTTCCTGTGCTCTCCTCTCTCTCACTGTGTCTCCTGTCCTGCTGTGTGTGTGTTTATGACTGAGGGGCTCCCTGTGCTCTCCTCTCTCTCACTGTGTCTCCTGTCCTGCTGTGTGTGTTTATGACTGAGGTGCTCCCTGTGATCTCCTCCTATACGATAAGGACAGGAGGCACAGTCGGTCCAGGGTGACTACAGCGCAGTGATACTGGCGGCCTCAGCCGGCAGCTGCTCCTGGAGAGGAGAAAAGGAGGTCATCAGTCTGGACACCGGTCGGACTGGGGCGCAGGGGCGCCCCCGCCTGCTGGAGGAGGGAGAGGGGTCAGCGATCCCGAGCTGGAAGAGAGCCGGGGGGGCGATGGGGCGCCGCCCTTCACATTTCCAGGGATGTGTGGATGAGCTCCTGTCACCCTGCGCGCGGGCGACTGGTCTCTCCATCTCTCCGTCTGTCTGTCTGCTGCGACTCTGTCTCACTCTGTCACCCAGTCAACACGTGATACTGTCTCGAGCGAGTCGTCTCTCGGCCTCTCTGTCCGTCCTGAGATCAATCTCAGCTGATCTGTCTCTCGGCCTCTCTGTCCGTCCTGAGATCAATCTCATCTGACCTGTCTCTCAGTCTCTGTTATTCAATCTCTGTGTATCGATCTGTCTCTCAAGGTCTGTTTGTCTACCTGAGCTCCAGTCTCAGCCTCATCTACCTGAGCTCCTGTCTCAGTCTCATCTACCTGAGCTCCAGTCTCAGCCTCATCTACCTGAGCTCCTGTCTCAGCCTCATCTACCTGAGCTCCTGTCTCAGCCTCATCTACCTGAGCTCCTGTCTCAGCCTCATCTACCTGAGCTCCAGTCTCAGCCTCATCTACCTGAGCTCCTGTCTCAGCCTCATCTACCTGAGCTCCTGTCTCAGTCTCATCTACCTGAGCTCCTGTCTCAGCCTCATCTACCTGAGCTCCTGTCTCAGCCTCATCTACCTGAGCTCCTGTCTCAGTCTCATCTACCTGAGCTCCAGTCTCAGCCTCATCTACCTGAGCTCCTGTCTCAGCCTCATCTACCTGAGCTCCTGTCTCAGTCTCATCTACCTGAGCTCCAGTCTCAGCCTCATCTACCTGAGCTCCTGTCTCAGCCTCATCTACCTGAGCTCCTGTCTCAGTCTCATCTACCTGAGCTCCAGTCTCAGCCTCATCTACCTGAGCTCCTGTCTCAGTCTCATCTACCTGAGCTCCTGTCTCAGTCTCATCTACCTGAGCTCCAGTCTCAGCCTCATCTACCTGAGCTCCTGTCTCAGTCTCATCTACCTGAGCTCCTGTCTCAGCCTCATCTACCTGAGCTCCTGTCTCAGCCTCATCTACCTGAGCTCCTGTCTCAGTCTCATCTACCTGAGCTCCTGTCTCAGTCTCATCTACCTGAGCTCCAGTCTCAGCCTCATCTACCTGAGCTCCTGTCTCAGCCTCATCTACCTGAGCTCCTGTCTCAGCCTCATCTACCTGAGCTCCTGTCTCAGCCTCATCTACTGTGTCTTTCTGTTTATCTGTGTCACCGTCTCACAATCAGTGAGTCAGCTGCTGAAACGGAGCCGGTCATCAAGCTGTCCAAACCTCTGCTAACTTCCCTCTGTCGCCCTCGAACCCTGATGGGCACTGTCGTCCCCGCCCCGCCCCTCCCCGCCGTGCCCCACCCACCGGGCGTGGCCTGGACCGTGACGGGCGGGCTCTGGCCCCGCCCTCTCTCCGCCCACAGCGTGACGTTGTACTGGAGTCCGGCCTGCAGCTGCGGGAGGTGGGCGGAGCTCTTGTCCCGGGGGAGGGTCATCTCCTGGGCCGGACCCCGCCCATCACTGGGCACGTAGGTGAGGCGGTACCTGTCAATCACAGACACCGAGCGATCCCATTGGATGATCACAGAAGAGGTGGTTGTCTTGACCACATGGAGGTTCTTGGGACCAGAGATCACTGTAAGAGAGAGATTGACAGACATCCTACAGACACGCTGACTGGACACTCCAGTACATGAACACTGCACTGAGAGAGAGAGGGGTTCATACACACACGCTGACTGGACACTCCAGTACATGAACACTGCACTGAGAGAGAGAGGGGTTCATACAGACACACTGACTGGACACTCCAGTACATGAACACTGCACTGAGAGAGAGAGGGGTTCATACACACACACTGACTGGACACTCCAGTACATGAACACTGCACTGAGAGAGAGAGAGGGGTTCATACAGACACACTGACTGGACACTCCAGTACATGAACACTGACCTGGGAGAGTGAGGGGGTGAGTACAGACACTTACAGGTCCTGAAGTGCGTGCTGCTCTCTGCGCCCTGTCTCCTGTCCTTCTCGGCCCTGACTGACACACGGTACTCCTGTGCGGGGGCCAGTCCTGTCTGTGTGTAGGTGGTGAGCCCCCCCCTCACCTGCGATGTCACCTTCTGATCGCTCTCCTTCTGCGGGCGACAGGAGCAGAGGCGTGGACACACTGGGGACCCCACAGCTCCACCACAAGAGGGGGAGTCTCAGCGGGACCCCGTGGCTGGAGTCTGGACTGTGCAGAACAGCAGGATGTCCGGCAGGGCAGTGCAGGCAGCCCTCTGCACCTCAGCCCTCAGACTACAGTACTGCAGAGAACAGCAGAGGGGTGCAGTACACAACACTACAGTGTGGTACAGTGGTGTACAGTATACAACAGTACAGTGGTGTACAGTGGTGTACAGTACACAACAGTACAGTGTTGTACAGTGGTGTACAGTATACAACAGTACAGTGTTGTACAGTGGTGTACAGTATACAACGGTACGGTGTGGTACAGTGGTGTACAGTATACAGCAGTACAGTGTTGTACAGTGTTGAAGACTGTGGTGCAGTATACAACAGTACAATGTTGTACAGTGTTGTACAGTATACAGCAGTACAGTGTTGTACAGTGTTGAAGACTGTGGTGCAGTATACACCAGTACAGTGTTGTACAGTATACAGCAGTACAGTGTTGTACAGTGTTGAAGACTGTGGCGCAGTATACACCAGTACAGTGTTGTACAGTGTTGAAGACTGTGGTGTGGTATACAACAGTACAGTGTTGTACAGTGTTGTACAGTATACACCAGTACAGTGTTGTACAGTGTTGAAGACTGTGGTGTGGTATACACCAGTACAGTGTTGTACAGTATACACCTGTACAGTGTTGAAGACTGTGGTGCAGTATACACCAGTACAGTGTTGTACAGTGTTGTACAGTATACACCAGTACAGTGTTGTACAGTGTTGAAGACTGTGGTGCAGTATACACCAGTACAGTGGTGTACAGTATACACCAGTACAGTGTTGTACAGTGTTGAAGACTGTGGTGCAGTATACACCAGTACAGTGTTGTACAGTGTTGTACAGTATACACCAGTACAGTGTTGTACAGTGTTGAAGACTGTGGCGCAGTATACACCAGTACAGTGTTGTACAGTATACACCAGTACAGTGTTGTACAGTGTTGAAGACTGTGGTGTGGTATACAACAGTACAGTGTTGTACAGTGTTGTACAGTATACACCAGTACAGTGTTGTACAGTGTTGAAGACTGTGGTGCAGTATACACCAGTACAGTGTTGTACAGTATACAGCAGTACAGTGTTGTACAGTGTTGAAGACTGTGGCGCAGTATACACCAGTACAGTGTTGTACAGTATACACCAGTACAGTGTTGTACAGTGTTGAAGACTGTGGTGTGGTATACAACAGTACAGTGTTGTACAGTGTTGTACAGTATACACCAGTACAGTGTTGTACAGTGTTGAAGACTGTGGTGTGGTATACACCAGTACAGTGTTGTACAGTGTTGTACAGTATACAGCAGTACAGTGTTGTACAGTGTTGAAGACTGTGGTGTGGTATACAACAGTACAGTGGAGTGTGGTACAGTACATTTCAGCACAGTACAGCATGGCAGACAGTGTGTGTCATGTGTGACTCTGCATGCACACACACACACACACTTCTCTCTCTGTGTGTCAGTGTGTCAGCGATCCAGCTGTGTTGCTGTGATGTCATCTCCTGGACCAGCAGCCCTGTTTCTGCACACTGTTTTCCTGTCGCCCCGGGCAACAGGATCCCACATCTGCGCTCTGCTCGTCAGCCTGCTGCTGCAGAGACAGCCCCTGTGTGGGAACTGGGCTCCCCCAGTCCGACCAGTCCTTCCTGTCTGTCCGCGGAGCTCAGGCGACACACCGCTGGCCAGCAGCGGGCCAGGCCCCCTGGTCACCTGGACTGCCACACCCACAGTGCCACTGCTGACGCCCTGTGTCACTCCTGCAGTCAGTCAGAGTGAGAGCTGTGTCACTCCTGCAGTCAGAGTGAGAGCTGTGTCACTCCTGCAGTCAGTCAGTGTGAGAGCTGTGTCACTCCTGCAGTCAGTCAGAGTGAGAGCTGGGTCACTCCTGCAGTCAGTCAGAGTGAGAGCTGTGTCACTCCTGCAGTCAGAGTGAGAGCTGTGTCACTCCTGCAGTCAGAGTGAGAGCTGTGTCACTCCTGCAGTCAGTCAGAGTGAGAGCTGTGTCACTCCTGCAGTCAGTGTGAGAGCTGTGTCACTCCTGCAGTCAGTCAGAGTGAGAGCCCAGTCACTCCTGCAGTCAGTCAGAGTGAGAGCTGTGTCACTCCTGCAGTCAGTCAGAGTGAGAGCTGTGTCACTCCTGCAGTCAGTCAGAGTGAGAGCTGTGTCACTCCTGCAGTCAGAGTGAGAGCTGTGTCACTCCTGCAGTCAGTCAGAGTGAGAGCTGTGTCACTCCTGCAGTCAGTCAGAGTGAGAGCTGTGTCACTCCTGCAGTCAGTCAGTGTGAGAGCTGTGTCACTCCTGCAGTCAGTCAGAGTGAGAGCTGTGTCACTCCTGCAGTCAGTCAGTGTGAGAGCTGTGTCACTCCTGCAGTCAGTCAGAGAGCTGTGTCACTCCTGCAGTCAGAGTGAGAGCTGTGTCACTCCTGCAGTCAGTGTGAGAGCTGTGTCACTCCTGCAGTCAGTCAGAGTGAGAGCCCAGTCACTCCTGCAGTCAGTCAGAGTGAGAGCTGTGTCACTCCTGCAGTCAGTCAGTGTGAGAGCTGTGTCACTCCTGCAGTCAGTCAGAGAGCTGTGTCACTCCTGCAGTCAGTCAGTGTGAGAGCTGTGTCACTCCTGCAGTCAGTGTGAGAGCTGTGTCACTCCTGCAGTCAGTCAGTGTGAGAGCTGTGTCACTCCTGCAGTCAGTCAGAGTGAGAGCTGTGTCACTCCTGCAGTCAGTCAGAGTGAGAGCTGTGTCACTCCTGCAGTCAGAGTGAGAGCTGTGTCACTCCTGCAGTCAGTCAGTGTGAGAGCTGTGTCAATCCTGCAGTCAGTCAGAGTGAGAGCTGTGTCACTCCTGCAGTCAGTCAGAGTGAGAGCTGTGTCACTCCTGCAGTCAGTCAGTGTGAGAGCTGTGTCACTCCTGCAGTCAGAGTGAGAGCTGTGTCACTCCTGCAGTCAGTCAGAGTGAGAGCTGTGTCACTCCTGCAGTCAGTGTGAGAGCTGTGTCACTCCTGCAGTCAGTCAGTGTGAGAGCTGTGTCACTCCTGCAGTCAGTCAGTGTGAGAGCTGTGTCACTCCTGCAGTCAGTCAGAGTGAGAGCTGTGTCACTCCTGCAGTCAGTCAGAGTGAGAGCTGTGTCACTCCTGGAGTCAGTCAGTGTGAGAGCTGTGTCACTCCTGCAGTCAGTCAGTGTGAGAGCTGTGTCACTCCTGCAGTCAGTCAGAGTGAGAGCTGGGTCACTCCTGCAGTCAGTCAGTGTGAGAGCTGTGTCACTCCTGCAGTCAGAGTGAGAGCTGTGTCACTCCTGCAGTAAGAGTGAGAGCTGTGTCACTCCTGCAGTCAGTCAGTGTGAGAGCTGTGTCACTCCTGCAGTCAGTGTGAGAGCTGTGTCACTCCTGCAGTCAGTCAGAGTGAGAGCTGTGTCACTCCTGCAGTAAGAGTGAGAGCTGTGTCACTCCTGCAGTCAGTCAGTGTGAGAGCTGTGTCACTCCTGCAGTCAGTCAGTGTGAGAGCTGTGTCACTCCTGCAGTCAGTCAGTGTGAGAGCTGTGTCACTCCTGCAGTCAGTCAGAGAGCTGTGTCACTCCTGCAGTCAGTCAGTGTGAGAGCTGTGTCACTCCTGCAGTCAGAGTGAGAGCTGTGTCACTCCTGCAGTAAGAGTGAGAGCTGTGTCACTCCTGCAGTCAGTCAGTGTGAGAGCTGTGTCACTCCTGCAGTCAGTGTGAGAGCTGTGTCACTCCTGCAGTCAGTCAGAGTGAGAGCTGTGTCACTCCTGCAGTAAGAGTGAGAGCTGTGTCACTCCTGCAGTCAGTCAGAGTGAGAGCTGTGTCACTCCTGCAGTCAGTCAGAGTGAGAGCTGTGTCACTCCTGCAGTCAGTCAGAGTGAGAGCTGTGTCACTCCTGCAGTCAGTCAGTGTGAGAGCTGTGTCACTCCTGCAGTCAGTCAGTGTGAGAGCTGGGTCACTCCTGCAGTCAGTCAGTGTGAGAGCTGTGTCACTCCTGCAGTCAGTGTGAGAGCTGTGTCACTCCTGCAGTCAGTCAGTGTGACCCCTGTCTGATCACTGGGGTCAGGACTGGGACTGATCCATGTCCGGACTGATCGGAGTCCGAATGGCTCTTACCCCACTGCTGAAGGTGATGTGGTAACTGTCCACTGGGGCCGTGGGGCGTGTCCAGGTCAGAGTGACCGAGGAGTCTGTGATGTTACTGGTGTTCAGCTGGAGCACAACTGGAACAACTGGATCAGAGAGAGGGGTTAACACACACTGACTGGACACTCCAGTACATGAACACTGCACTGAGAGAGAGAGAGGGGTTCATACACACACACTGACTGGACACTCCAGTACATGAACACTGCACTGAGAGAGAGAGGGGTTCACACAGACACACTGACTGGACACTCCAGTACATGAACACTGCACTGAGAGAGAGAGGGGTTCATACACACACACTGACTGGACACTCCAGTACATGAACACTGCACTGAGAGAGAGAGGGGTTCACACAGACACACTGACTGGACACTCCAGTACATGAACACTGCACTGAGAGAGAGAGGGGTTCATACAGACACACTGACTGGACACTCCAGTACATGAACACTGCACTGAGAGAGAGAGAGGGGTTCATACACACACACTGACTGGACACTCCAGTACATGAACACTGCACTGAGAGAGAGGGGTTAATACAGACACACCGACTGGACACTCCAGTACATGAACACTGCACTGAGAGAGAGAGGGGTTCATACAGACACACCGACTGGACACTCCAGTACATGAACACTGCACTGAGAGAGAGAGGGGTTCATACACACACACTGACTGGACACTCCAGTACATGAACACTGCACTGAGAGAGAGAGGGGTTCATACACACACACTGACTGGACACTCCAGTACATGAACACTGCACTGAGAGAGAGAGGGGTTCATACATACACACTGACTGGACACTCCAGTACATGAACACTGCACTGAGAGAGAGAGGGGTTCATACACACACACTGACTGGACACTCCAGTACATGAACACTGCACTGAGAGAGAGAGGGGTTCATACACACACACTGACTGGACACTCCAGTACATGAACACTGCACTGAGAGAGAGAGGGGTTCATACACACACACTGACTGGACACTCCAGTACATGAACACTGCACTGAGAGAGAGAGGGGTTCATACACACACACTGACTGGACACTCCAGTACATGAACACTGCACTGAGAGAGAGAGGGGTTCACACACACACACACTGACTGGACACTCCAGTACATGAACACTGCACTGAGAGAGAGGGGTTCATACACACACACTGACTGGACACTCCAGTACATGAACACTGCACTGAGAGAGAGAGGGGTTCATACACACACACTGACTGGACACTCCAGTACATGAACACTGCACTGAGAGAGAGAGGGGTTCATACACACACACTGACTGGACACTCCAGTACATGAACACTGCACTGAGAGAGAGAGGGGTTCATACACACACTGACTGGACACTCCAGTACATGAACACTGCACTGAGAGAGAGAGGGGTTCATACACACACACTGACTGGACACTCCAGTACATGAACACTGCACTGAGAGAGAGAGAGGGGTTCATACAGACACACTGACTGGACACTCCAGTACATGAACACTGCACTGAGAGAGAGAGGGGTTCATACAGACACACTGACTGGACACTCCAGTACATGAACACTGCACTGAGAGAGAGAGGGGTTCATACACACACCCTGACTGGACACTCCAGTACATGAACACTGCACTGAGAGAGAGAGGGGTTCATACAGACACACTGACTGGACACTCCAGTACATGAACACTGCACTGAGAGAGAGAGGGGTTCACACAGACACACTGACTGGACACTCCAGTACATGAACACTGCACTGAGAGAGAGAGGGGTTCATACACACACCCTGACTGGACACTCCAGTACATGAACACTGCACTGAGAGAGAGAGGGGTTCATACACACACACTGACTGGACACTCCAGTACATGAACACTGCACTGAGAGAGAGAGGGGTTCATACACACACACTGACTGGACACTCCAGTACATGAACACTGCACTGAGAGAGAGAGGGGTTCATACACACACACTGACTGGACACTCCAGTACATTAACACTGCACTGAGAGAGAGAGGGGTTCATACACACACACTGACTGGACACTCCAGTACATGAACACTGCACTGAGAGAGAGAGGGGTTCATACAGACACACTGACTGGACACTCCAGTACATGAACACTGCACTGAGAGAGAGAGGGGTTCATACAGACACACTGACTGGACACTCCAGTACATGAACACTGCACTGAGAGAGAGAGGGGTTCATACAGACACACTGACTGGACACTCCAGTACATGAACACTGCACTGAGAGAGAGAGGGGTTCATACACACTGACTGGACACTCCAGTACATGAACACTGACCTGTGCTGCAGTCCACTCCAGTGTAGCCCACGTCACAGACACACTCGCCCTGCACACAGCGCCCCCTGTCTCTGCAGTTACCCGGGCAGGCCGGAGGCGGGGTGGTGGGCGGGGCGACCGATTGGCTGCAGTCTGGACCGCCGTAACCCGGGCGACACTGGCACCCCCCCCTCACGCAGCTGCCCCGCCCGCTGCAGTCCCCGGGGCAACGGGGGCGGGAGCAGTCCTCTCCCGAGCGCCCCGATTCGCAGACGCACCTGCCGCTCACGCAGCGGCCCCGCCCGCTGCAGTCCCCGGGGCAGGAGGGGGCGCCACAGTCTTCCCCCGTGAAGCCCCCGTCACAGACGCACTTGCCCTCGACGCACTGCCCCCTGCTGTTACAGCCCGCGGGGCAGGACTGGACCCCGCAGCTCGGCCCCGTGAACCCAGGGAAGCAGACGCAGCGGCCCTCCTCACAGCGGCCCTGGTCACTGCAGTCGTCCGGACACACCTGAGGGGCACAGCTGCCCGGCCCTGAGAGACAGGGAGAGGAGTGTCTCTGGGGTCTGTGTGAGGGTCTGGACTCCCCTCTCTGTGTGAGGTGTGTCTCTGGGGTCTGTGTGAGGGTCTGGACTCCCCTCTCTGTGTGAGGTGTGTCTCTGGGGTCTGTGTGAGGGTCTGGACTCCTCTCTCTGTGTGAGGAGTGCCTCTGGGGTCTGTGTGAGGGTCTGGACTCCTCTCTCTGTGTGAGGAGTGTCTCTGGGGTCTGTGTGAGGGTCTGGACTCCCCTCTCTGTGTGAGGAGTGCCTCTGGGGTCTGTGTGAGGGTCTGGACTCCTCTCTCTGTGTGAGGAGTGCCTCTGGGGTCTGTGTGAGGGGCTGGACTCCTCTCTCTGTGTGAGGAGTGCCTCTGGGGTCTGTGTGAGGGTCTGGACTCCTCTCTCTGTGTGAGGAGTGCCTCTGGGGTCAGTGTGAGGGTCTGGACTCCTCTCTCTGTGTGAGGAGTGTCTCTGGGGTCTGTGTGAGGGTCTGGACTCCTCTCTCTGTGTGAGGAGTGTCTCTGGGGTCTGTGTGAGGGTCTGGACTCCTCTCTCTGTGTGAGGAGTGTCTCTGGGGTCTGTGTGAGGGTCTGGACTCCTCTCTCTGTGTGAGGAGTGTCTCTGGGGACTGTGTGAGGGTCTAGACTCCTCTCTCTGTGTGAGGAGTGTCTCTGGGGTCTGTGTGAGGGTCTGTGCTCCTCTCTCTGTGTGAGGAGTGCCTCTGGGGTCTGTGTGAGGGTCTGGACTCCTCTCTCTGTGTGAGGAGTGCCTCTGGGGTCTGTGTGAGGGTCTGGACTCCTCTCTCTGTGTGAGGAGTGTCTCTGGGGTCTGTGTGAGGGTCTGTGCTCCTCTCTCTGTGTGAGGAGTGCCTCTGGGGTCTGTGTGAGGGTCTGGACTCCTCTCTCTGTGTGAGGGGTGTCTCTGGGGTCTGTGTGAGGGTCTGGACTCCTCTCTCTGTGTGAGGAGTGTCTCTGGGGTCTGTGTGAGGGTCTGGACTCCTCTCTCTGTGTGAGGAGTGCCTCTGGGGTCTGTGTGAGGGTCTGGGCTCCTCTCTCTGTGTGAGGAGTGTCTCTGGGGTCTGTGTGAGGGTCAGGACTCCTCTCTCTGTGTGAGGAGTGTCTCTGGGGTTTGTGTGAGGGTCTGGACTCCTCTCTCTGTGTGAGGAGTGTCTCTGGGGTCTGTGTGAGGGTCTGGACTCCTCTCTCTGTGTGAGGAGTGCCTCTGGGGTCTGTGTGAGGGTCTGGGCTCCTCTCTCTGTGTGAGGAGTGTCTCTGGGGTCTGTGTGAGGGTCTGGACTCCTCTCTCTGTGTGAGGAGTGCCTCTGGGGTCTGTGTGAGGGTCTGGACTCCTCTCTCTCTGTGTGAGGAGTGCCTCTGGGGTCTGTGTGAGGGTCTGGACTCCTCTCTCTGTGTGAGGAGTGTCTCTGGGGTCTGTGTGATGGTCTGGGCTCCTCTCTCTGTGTGAGGAGTGCCTCTGGGGTCTGTGTGAGGGTCTGGACTCCTCTCTCTGTGTGAGGAGTGCCTCTGGGGTCTGTGTGAGGGTCTGGACTCCTCTCTCTGTGTGAGGAGTGTCTCTGGGGTCTGTGTGAGGGTCAGGACTCCTCTCTCTGTGTGAGGAGTGTCTCTGGGGTCTGTGTGAGGGTCTGGACTCCTCTCTCTGTGTGAGGAGTGTCTCTGGGGTCTGTGTGAGGGTCTGGACTCCTCTCTCTGTGTGAGGAGTGCCTCTGGGGTCTGTGTGAGGGTCTGGGCTCCTCTCTCTGTGTGAGGAGTGTCTCTGGGGTCTGTGTGAGGGTCTGGACTCCTCTCTCTGTGTGAGGAGTGCCTCTGGGGTCTGTGTGAGGGTCTGGACTCCTCTCTCTCTGTGTGAGGAGTGCCTCTGGGGTCTGTGTGAGGGTCTGGACTCCTCTCTCTGTGTGAGGAGTGTCTCTGGGGTCTGTGTGAGGGTCTGGGCTCCTCTCTCTGTGTGAGGAGTGCCTCTGGGGTCTGTGTGAGGGTCTGGACTCCTCTCTCTGTGTGGGGAGTGTCTCTGGGGTCTGTGTGAGGGTCTGGACTCCTCTCTCTGTGTGAGGAGTGTCTCTGGGGTCTGTGTGAGGGTCTGGACTCCTCTCTCTGTGTGAGGAGTGCCTCTGGGGTCTGTGTGAGGGTCTGGACTCCTCTCTCTGTGTGAGGAGTGTCTCTGGGGTCTGTGTGAGGGTCTGGACTCCTCTCTCTGTGTGAGGAGTGTCTCTGGTGTCTGTGTGAGGGTCTGGACTCCTCTCTCTCTGTGTGAGGAGTGTCTCTGGGGTCTGTGTGAGGGTCTGGACTCCTCTCTCTGTGTGAGGAGTGTCTCTGGGGTCTGTGTGAGGGTCTAGACTCCTCTCTCTGTGTGAGGAGTGTCTCTGGGGTCTGTGTGAGGGTCTGGACTCCTCTCTCTCTGTGTGAGGAGTGTCTCTGGGGTCTGTGTGAGGGTCTGGACTCCTCTCTCTGTGTGAGGAGTGTCTCTGGGGTCTGTGTGAGGGTCTAGACTCCTCTCTCTGTGTGAGGAGTGTCTCTGGGGTCTGTGTGAGGGTCTGGACTCCTCTCTCTGTGTGAGGAGTGCCTCTGGGGTCTGTGTGAGGGTCTGGACTGCTCTCTCTGTGTGAGGAGTGTCTCTGGGGTCTGTGTGAGGGTCTGGACTCCTCTCTCTGTGTGAGGAGTGCCTCTGGGGTCTGTGTGAGGGTCTGGACTCCTCTCTCTGTGTGAGGAGTGTCTCTGGGGTCTGTGTGAGGGTCTAGACTCCTCTCTCTGTGTGAGGAGTGTCTCTGGGGTCTGTGTGAGGGTCTGGACTCCTCTCTCTGTGTGAGGAGTGTCTCTGGGGTCTGTGTGAGGGTCTGGACTCCTCTCTCTGTGTGAGGAGTGCCTCTGGGGTCTGTGTGAGGGTCAGGTCAGTCCAGTGTCTCTGTAGTCACCTGTGCCCGTTCGCTGTTCGCTGCAGCAGCCTCCCTGCGCGGTGCACTTCTCTCTCAGCTCGGACAGCTCGCCCTCCAGCCTCTCCAGCCTCTGCCTCAGGTCCGTCAGGTCCGGGGCTGTTCCCCCGGGGCAGGAGGGGACCAGGTTGATCCGGTGGGTCAGGACCAGAGGGGCGCCGGGCTCCAGCTCCACGGCGTCCGAGGCGCGCCCCTGCTCGCCGGCCTGGGGGCAGCCCTCCGACACCAGCACCTTCACGGCGCGGGCGGGCTCGGGGGAGAGGGGCGGGGCCTGGGGCTGGACCCGCCTCCCAGGGGGCGGGGGCGTTCCCTGATTGGCTGCCAGGGAGACCCAGAGGCAGAGGAAGGGGAGGGACCAGGAGAGACGCATCTTCGGGGGGGGGGGGGGTGGTGGAGGGGTGGGAGTTGTTCCAGGGAGGGGGGAGAGCAGGGGGCGGCGGGGGTGGGGGGGGGGAGACTGCGAGCGAGGAAGGGCTTTTCGTTAAAGGGGAGGAGCTCTCCCAGAGAGGCAGCAAGGGGGCGTGCCCTCAGAGGGGAGGTCGGTGGGAGGGGGGTGGGGGCGCGAGGGCAGGGGCAGACTCTCTTTACCCCCCTCTCCGTCTTCAAGGGGAGGCCCCGCGCGCGGCTCTGGGGGGGAACAAGCAGAGAGAAGAGGAAGAGGAAGAGGAAGAGGAAGAGGGGGCTCAGGGGCGCGTCCCAGAAGCCCCTCCTCGCTTGCTGTCCCTCCCCGTACAGCCCTCGGCGCTTCGACGCAGCGAAGGGCAGCTCAGCGTGGGCGCCCAGTCTTCACAAAGCTCAGCACTCGATCGGGCAGACGCTCAGAGCCTCCGCAGCTACCTGCGGACCTGCCTGTCTCTCTGCACACCTGTCTTGAGTGTCTCTCTGTCTGTATATCGCTTCACCTGTCTGTCTCTCCACCTGTATATTAACTCACCTGTCTGATTGTCTCTCCACCTGTCTGTCTGTATATCGCTTCACCTGTCTGTCTCTCCACCTGTCTGTAAATCAGTTCCCCTGAGTGTCTCTCCACCTGTCTGTCTGTATATCGCTTCACCTGTCTGTCTCTCCACCTGTCTGTAAATCAGTTCCCCTGAGTGTCTCTCCACCTGTCTGTCTGTATATCAGTTCACCTGTCTGAGTGTCTCTCCACCTGTCTGTATATCGCTTCACCTGTCTTGAGCGTCTCTCCACCTGTCTCTCTGTCTGTCTGTCTCTCCACCTGTCTCTCTGTCTGTATAGCGCTTCACCTGTCTCTCTGTCTGAGTGTCTCTTCGCTCTGCCTCTCCATCTGTCTTGCTGTGTGTCTGTCTGCCTCTCTGTCCGTCCGATGCTGCAGGATTGCAGAACAGAGTAATATTTATCAATTCTGGCTGCCTGTCTCTCTGTCGCTGCCAAGAAGAAAAACATCTGTCAATTTTATCCAGCTTGAGTCCATCTCAGAATCTCTCGGTCTGCCGTCTGTGTGAGTGTGAGCGCCAGTCTCACAGCTTCTGCCTGTCTCTCTCTCCCTGAGCCGCGACCAGACCCCTCTGTCTGTCTGCCCATCTCTCTCTACCTGACCCCTCTGTCTGTCTGCCCATCTCTCTCTACCTGACCCCTCTGCCTGACTGCCCATCTCTCTCTACCTGACACCTCTGCCTGACTGCCCGTCTCTCTCTCCCTGAGCCACGACCAGACCCCTCTGCCTGACTGCCCGTCTCTCTCTCCCTGAACCACGACCAGACCCCTCTGCCTGACTGCCCGTCTCTCTCTCCCTGAACCAGGACCAGACCCCCCTGCCTGACTGCCCATCTCTCTCTACCTGAGCCGCGACCAGACCCCTCTGTCTGACTGCCCGTCTCTCTCTACCTGACCCCTCTGTCTGTCTGCCCATCTCTCTCTACCTGACCCCTCTGCCTGACTGCCCATCTCTCTCTACCTGACACCTCTGCCTGACTGCCCGTCTCTCTCTCCCTGAGCCACGACCAGACCCCTCTGCCTGACTGCCCGTCTCTCTCTCCCTGAACCACGACCAGACCCCTCTGCCTGACTGCCCGTCTCTCTCTCCCTGAACCAGGACCAGACCCCCCTGCCTGACTGCCCATCTCTCTCTACCTGAGCCGCGACCAGACCCCTCTGTCTGACTGCCCGTCTCTCTCTACCTGACCCCTCTGTCTGTCTGCCCATCTCTCTCTACCTGACCCCTCTGCCTGACTGCCCATCTCTCTCTACCTGACCCCTCTGCCTGACTGCCCATCTCTCTCTACCTGACCCCTCTGCCTGACTGCCCATCTCTCTCTACCTGACCCCTCTGCCTGACTTCCCATCTCTCTCTACCTGACCCCTCTGCCTGACTGCCCATCTCTCTCTACCAGACCCCTCTGCCTGACTGCCCATCTCTCTACCAGACCCCTCTGCCTGACTGCCCATCTCTCTCTCCCTGAGCTGCGACCAGACCCCTCTGCCTGACTGCCCATCTCTCTCTACCTGAACCACGACCAGACCCCTCTGCCTGACTGCCCGTCTCTCTCTACCTGAACCACAACCAGACCCCTCTGTCTGTCTGCCCATCTCTCTCTACCTGAACCATGACCAGACCCCTCTGTGTGACTGCCCATCTCTCTCTCCCTGAACCACAACCAGACCCCTCTGCCTGACTGCCCGTCTCTCTCTCCCTGAACCACGACCAGACCCCTCTGTCTGTCTGCCCATCTCTCTCTCCCTGAACCACGACCAGACCCCTCTGTGTGACTGCCCATCTCTCTCTACCTGACCCCTCTGCCTGACTGCCCATCTCTCTCTCCCTGACCCCTCTGTCTGTCTGCCCATCTCTCTCTACCTGACCCCTCTGTCTGTCTGCCCATCTCTCTCTACCTGACCCCTCTGCCTGTCTGCCCATCTCTCTCTACCTGACCCCTCTGCCTGACTGCCCATCTCTCTCTACCTGAGCCGCGACCAGACCCCTCTGTCTGTCTGCCCATCTCTCTCTACCTGACCCCTCTGTCTGTCTGCCCATCTCTCTCTACCTGACCCCTCTGTCTGTCTGCCCATCTCTCTCTACCTGACCCCTCTGTGTGACTGCCCATCTCTCTCTACCTGACCCCTCTGCCTGACTGCCCATCTCTCTCTCCCTGACCCCTCTGTCTGTCTGCCCATCTCTCTCTACCTGACCCCTCTGCCTGACTGCCCATCTCTCTCTACCAGACCCCTCTGCCTGACTGCCCATCTCTCTCTCCCTGACCCCTCTGCCTGACTGCCCATCTCTCTCTACCTGACCCCTCTGCCTGACTGCCCATCTCTCTCTACCTGACACCTCTGCCTGACTGCCCGTCTCTCTCTCCCTGAGCCACGACCAGACCCCTCTGCCTGACTGCCCGTCTCTCTCTCCCTGAACCACGACCAGACCCCTCTGCCTGACTGCCCGTCTCTCTCTCCCTGAACCAGGACCAGACCCCCCTGCCTGACTGCCCATCTCTCTCTACCTGACCCTTCTGCCTGACCGCCCGTCTCTCTCTACCTGAACCACGACCAGACCCCTCTGTCTGACTGCCCATCTCTCTCTCCCTGAACCACGACCAGACCCCTCTGTCTGTCTGCCCATCTCTCTCTACCTGACCCCTCTGTCTGTCTGCCCATCTCTCTCTACCTGACCCCTCTGCCTGACTGCCCGTCTCTCTCTCCCTGAGCCACGACCAGACCCCTCTGTCTGACTGCCCGTCTCTCTCTCCCTGAACCACAACCAGACCCCTCTGCCTGACTGCCCATCTCTCTCTACCTGAGCCGCGACCAGACCCCTCTGTCTGTCTGCCCATCTCTCTCTACCTGACCCCTCTGTCTGTCTGCCCATCTCTCTCTACCTGACCCCTCTGTCTGTCTGCCCATCTCTCTCTACCTGACCCCTCTGCCTGACTGCCCATCTCTCTCTACCTGACCCCTCTGCCTGACTTCCCATCTCTCTCTACCTGACCCCTCTGCCTGACTGCCCGTCTCTCTCTCCCTGAACCACGACCAGACCCCTCTGCCTGACTGCCCGTCTCTCTCCCTGAACCACGACCAGACCCCTCTGCCTGACTGCCCATCTCTCTCTACCTGACCCCTCTGCCTGACCGCCCGTCTCTCTCTACCTGACCCCTCTGCCTGACTGCCCATCTCTCTCTACCTGACCCCTCTGCCTGACTGCCCGTCTCTCTCTCCCTGAGCCACGACCAGACCCCTCTGCCTGACTGCCCGTCTCTCTCCCTGAACCAGGACCAGACCCATCTCTCTCTCCCTGAGCCACGACCAGACCCCTCTGCCTGACTGCCCGTCTCTCTCTCCCTCTGCAGGTACTGTATCTCTCTCTGCACCAGTGCCCGATCCAGTCTCCTGTCTCCAGGACAGTGAGCAAGACAAGGAGACGTCCTCATCCCGGTCGGCCTGACTGCCCGCCTGTCTCACTCTCCGCCCCCAGGCGGCTGTCTGTCTGCGTCTCTCCAAGAAGAAGAGGTCTTACCTGGGACAGAGTGGACCGTGTTGGAGGTGTCTCTCTCTCTCTCCCTCTCTGTCTGTGTGTCGCAGGTCGTCTGTCTGCCTGCCTGCCTGTCTGTCTGTCTGTCTGTCACTCGGCTCTCAGAGTCTGTGATTGAA
Source organism: Atractosteus spatula (assembly GCF_055471065.1). Classification (NCBI taxonomy): domain Eukaryota; kingdom Metazoa; phylum Chordata; class Actinopteri; order Semionotiformes; family Lepisosteidae; genus Atractosteus; species Atractosteus spatula. The sequence continues at coordinate 33,726 of NW_028296706.1, read as the reverse complement.
TGAGAGAAGCAGGGAGAGAGAGCAGGGAGAGGGAGGGGTGGGAGGGGAGAGAGGAGAGAGAGAGAGAGAGCAGTAAATGAAAAACGCTCTCATTCTCCAAAAATGTCAGGCTCCCCACTCGCTCTCCCCCTGTTTCTGTGATGTCATTCAGTGTTTTTACACGTCCCGAAGGGGTGAAGCCGTGTTCTGGAAAACTCTCTGATCTGTAGGATGCTCCGCGTGTCTGGGGCTGCCGGAGATAACCTGCACTGCTGAAGGGCCGAGCGGTTTAAAAACCTGTACTTCTGTACTTCACTGTGTCTCCCGTCCTGCTGTGTGTGTTTATGACTGAGGGATTCCCTGTGATCTCCCCTCTCTCTCACTGTGTCTCCTGTCCTGCTGTGTGTGTTTATGACTGAGGGACTCCCTGTGATCTCCTCTCTCTCACTGTGTCCCCTGTCCTGCTGTGTGTGTTTATGACTGAGGGGCTCCCTGTGCTCTCCCCTCTCTCTCACTGTGTCTCCTGTCCTGCTGTGTGTGTTTATGACTGAGGGATTCCCTGTGATCTCCTCTCTCTCTCACTGTGTCTCCTGTCCTTCGGTGTTTATGACTGAGGGACTCCCTGTGATCTCCTCTCTCTCACTGTGTCTCCTGTCCTGCTGTGTGTGTTTATGACTGAGGTGCTCCCTGTGATCTCCTCTCTCTCACTGTGTCTCCTGTCCTGCTGTGTGTGTTTATGACTGAGGGGCTCCCTGTGCTCTCCTCTCTCTCACTGTGTCTCCTGTCCTGCTGTGTGTGTCTATGACTGAGGGGCTCTCTGTGATCTCCTCTCTCTCACTGTGTCTCCTGTCCCGCTGTGTGTGTTTATGACTGAGGGGCTCCCTGTGATCTCCTCTCTCTCTCTCACTGTGTCTCCTGTCCTGCTGTGTGTGTTTATGACTGAGGGGCTCTCTGTGATCTCCTCTCTCTCACTGTGTCCCCTGTCCTGCAGTGTGTGTTTATAACTGAGGGGCTCCCTGTGATCTCCTCTCTCTCACTGTGTCCCCTGTCCTGCTGTGTGTGTTTATGACTGAGGGGCTGTGCTGTCCTCTCTCTCACTGTGTCTCCTGTCCTGCTGTGTGTGTTTATGACTGAGGGGCTCCCTGTGCTCTCCTCTCTCTCACTGTGTCTCCTGTCCTGCTGTGTGTGTTTATGACTGAGGGGCTGTGCTGTCCTCTCTCTCCCTGTGAGACAGACAGGCTAGGACACACAGCCCCTCAGTCACTGCAGCTGTGATCCCCTGCCAGTGGTTCAGGACGGAGTCAATGCCTTTATTCACTCTCATCTTATTTATTTTTCAATTTTCTGCAGTTTCAGCTGCGGCTGGAGGGACTGGGAGAGAGAGAGAGAGAGAGAGGGGGGGAGGGGGGGTCTCTGGGGCCTTTCCGATCCTGCAGGGGCGACTGTCTGAAACACCCCCCCCCCACCCCACACACACATGAACAGACTGCGTGGGGTGCGCACCCCAAAAACCATCCCAGCATTGCACCCCCAGACACCCCTGGGGTTCACCCTGTCCCAGCCCGAGAGAGGAGGAGAGAGAGAGGAGGGAGAGAAGGAGGAGAGAGAGAGGAGGAGTGATGAGCAGAGAGAGAGGAGGAAGAGAAGAGGACAGATGAAGAGAGAGAGAGGAGGGAGAGAAAGAGGAGAGGAGGAGAGAGACAGGAGGAGTGATGAGGAGAGAAAGAGAGGAGGAGTGATGAGGAAGAGAAGGAGGAGAGAGAGAGGAGGAGTGATGAAGAGAGAGGAGGAAGAGAAGGAGGAGAGATGAAGAGAGAGAGGAGGAGTGATGAAGAGAGAGAGAGAGAGAAGGAGTGATGAAGAGAGAGAGAGAGAGGAGGAGTGATGAAGAGAGAGAGAGAGGAGGAGTGATGAAGAGAGAGAGAGGAGGAGTGATGAAGAGAGAGAGAGGGAGAGAGAGGAGGAGTGATGAAGAGAGAGAGAGAGAGGAGGAGTGATGAAGAGAGAGAGAGAGAGAGGAGGAGTGATGGAGAGAGAGAGAGAGAGAGGAGGAGTGATGAAGAGAGAGAGAGGGAGAGAGAGGAGGAGTGATGAAGAGAGAGAGAGAGGAGGAGTGATGAAGGGAGAGAGAGAGAGGAGGAGTGATGAAGAGAGAGAGAGAGGAGGAGTGATGAAGAGAGAGAGAGAGAGAGAGGGAGAGAGAGGAGAAGTGATGAAGGGAGAATCAGGAGGAGAGTGTGAACAGACCAGGCCTGTGCTCAGCTGCTCTGCGGTCCAACACAAGCAGCGGGCAGTGTCCTGGGGCCGCGGCGCTCAGCGCACTGCCCGACACACAGCGCGGCGGCCCCAGCACCCGGCCCGGCGCACGGGCGGGCAAATATTTTCTTTAGTTCGGAGCCTGGCGATCCGCAGGCGGGACTTCTCGCATTCCTGTCCTCCTTTTCTGAATGGGGCTCTTTCACGCCGAGAGCAGCCCGTCCCCCAGTCCCCCTCGCACAACGACACTCTTTCACCACTCCCCCGAGCACAACAGCCCCCCCCCCCGGCTCAAACACGTCAGGCCTCCCCCGCCCGCAAGAAGGAAGACCTGTTTCCTCTGAGGTTATAACCTCCTCCGCCCCAACCCTCCCCAGTCAGGGTGTGTGTGTGAACCCCTCTCTCTCTCAGTGCAGTGTTCATGTACAGGGGTGTCCAGTCAGTGTGTCTGTATGAACCCCTCTCTCTCTCAGTGCAGTGTTCATGTACTGGAGTGTCCAGTCAGTGTGTCTGTATGAACCCCTCTCTCTCTCAGTGCAGTGTTCATGTACTGGAGTGTCCAGTCAGGGTGTGTGTATGAACCCCTCTCTCTCTCAGTGCAGTGTTCATGTACTGGTGTGTCCAGTCAGTGTGTCTGTATGAACCCCTCTCTCTCTCAGTGCAGTGTTCATGTACTGGAGTGTCCAGTCAGTGTGTGTGTATGAACCCCTCTCTCTCTCAGTGCAGTGTTCATGTACTGGAGTGTCCAGTCAGTGTGTGTGTATGAACCCCTCTCTCTCTCAGTGCAGTGTTCATGTACTGGAGTGTCCAGTCAGTGTGTCTGTGTGAACCCCTCTCTCTCTCAGTGCAGTGTTCATGTACTGGAGTGTCCAGTCAGTGTGTCTGTGTGAACCCCTCTCTCTCTCAGTGCAGTGTTCATGTACTGGAGTGTCCAGTCAGTGTGTGTGTATGAACCCCTCTCTCTCTCAGTGCAGTGTTCATGTACTGGAGTGTCCAGTCAGTGTGTCTGTATGAACCCCTCTCTCTCTCAGTGCAGTGTTCATGTACTGGAGTGTCCAGTCAGTGTGTCTGTATGAACCCCTCTCTCTCAGTGCAGTGTTCATGTACTGGAGTGTCCAGTCAGGGTGTGTGTATGAACCCCTCTCTCTCTCAGTGCAGTGTTCATGTACTGGAGTGTCCAGTCAGTGTGTGTGTATGAACCCCTCTCTCTCTCAGTGCAGTGTTCATGTACTGGAGTGTCCAGTCAGTGTGTCTGTATGAACCCCTCTCTCTCTCAGTGCAGTGTTCATGTACTGGAGTGTCCAGTCAGTGTGTGTGTATGAACCCCTCTCTCTCTCAGTGCAGTGTTCATGTACTGGAGTGTCCAGTCAGTGTGTGTGTATGAACCCCTCTCTCTCTCAGTGCAGTGTTCATGTACTGGAGTGTCCAGTCAGTGTGTGTGTATGAACCCCTCTCTCTCTCAGTGCAGTGTTCATGTACTGGAGTGTCCAGTCAGTGTGTCTGTATGAACCCCTCTCTCTCTCAGTGCAGTGTTCATGTACTGGAGTGTCCAGTCAGTGTGTGTGTATGAACCCCTCTCTCTCTCAGTGCAGTGTTCATGTACTGGAGTGTCCAGTCAGTGTGTGTGTATGAACCCCTCTCTCTCTCAGTGCAGTGTTCATGTACTGGAGTGTCCAATCAGTGTGTCTGTGTGAACCCCTCTCTCTCTCAGTGCAGTGTTCATGTACTGGAGTGTCCAGTCAGTGTGTCTGTATGAACCCCTCTCTCTCTCAGTGCAGTGTTCATGTACTGGAGTGTCCAGTCAGTGTGTGTGTATGAACCCCTCTCTCTCTCAGTGCAGTGCTCATGTACTGGAGTGTCCAGTCAGTGTGTGTGTATGAACCCCTCTCTCTCTCAGTGCAGTGTTCATGTACTGGAGTGTCCAGTCAGTGTGTCTGTGTGAACCCCTCTCTCTCTCAGTGCAGTGTTCATGTACTGGAGTGTCCAGTCAGTGTGTCTGTGTGAACCCCTCTCTCTCTCAGTGCAGTGTTCATGTACTGGAGTGTCCAGTCAGTGTGTGTGTATGAACCCCTCTCTCTCTCAGTGCAGTGTTCATGTACTGGAGGTGTCCAGTCAGGGTGTTTGTATGAACCCCTCTCTCTCTCAGTGCAGTGTTCATGTACTGGAGTGTCCAGTCAGTGTGTGTGTATGAACCCCTCTCTCTCTCAGTGCAGTGTTCATGTACTGGAGTGTCCAGTCAGTGTGTGTGTATGAACCCCTCTCTCTCTCAGTGCAGTGTTCATGTACTGGAGTGTCCAGTCAGTGTGTGTGTATGAACCCCTCTCTCTCTCAGTGCAGTGTTCATGTACTGGAGTGTCCAGTCAGTGTGTGTGTATGAACCCCTCTCTCTCTCAGTGCAGTGTTCATGTACTGGAGTGTCCAGTCAGTGTGTCTGTATGAACCCCTCTCTCTCTCAGTGCAGTGTTCATGTACTGGAGTGTCCAGTCAGTGTGTCTGTGTGAACCCCTCTCTCTCTCAGTGCAGTGTTCATGTACTGGAGTGTCCAGTCAGTGTGTGTGTATGAACCCCTCTCTCTCTCAGTGCAGTGTTCATGTACTGGAGTGTCCAGTCAGTGTGTGTGTATGAACCCCTCTCTCTCTCAGTGCAGTGTTCATGAACTGGAGTGTCCAGTCAGTGTGTGTGTATGAACCCCTCTCTCTCTCTCAGTGCAGTGTTCATGTACTGGAGTGTCCAGTCAGTGTGTGTGTATGAACCCCTCTCTCTCTCAGTGCAGTGTTCATGTACTGGAGTGTCCAGTCAGTGTGTCTGTATGAACCCCTCTCTCTCTCAGTGCAGTGTTCATGTACTGGAGTGTCCAGTCAGTGTGTGTGTATGAACCCCTCTCTCTCTCAGTGCAGTGTTCATGTACTGGAGTGTCCAGTCAGTGTGTCTGTATGAACCCCTCTCTCTCTCAGTGCAGTGTTCATGTACTGGAGTGTCCAGTCAGTGTGTCTGTATGAACCCCTCTCTCTCTCAGTGCAGTGTTCATGTACTGGAGTGTCCAGTCAGTGTGTCTGTATGAACCCCTCTCTCTCTCAGTGCAGTGTTCATGTACTGGAGTGTCCAGTCAGTGTGTCTGTATGAACCCCTCTCTCTCTCAGTGCAGCGTTCATGTACTGGAGTGTCCAGTCAGTGTGTCTGTATGAACCCCTCTCTCTCTCAGTGCAGCGTTCATGTACTGGAGTGTCCAGTCAGTGTGTCTGTATGAACCCCTCTCTCTCTCAGTGCAGTGTTCATGTACTGGAGTGTCCAGTCAGTGTGTCTGTATGAACCCCTCTCTCTCTCAGTGCAGTGTTCATGTACTGGAGTGTCCAGTCAGTGTGTCTGTATGAACCCCTCTCTCTCTCAGTGCAGTGTTCATGTACTGGAGTGTCCAGTCAGTGTGTGTGTATGAACCCCTCTCTCTCTCAGTGCAGTGTTCATGTACTGGAGTGTCCAGTCAGTGTGTGTGTATGAACCCCTCTCTCTCTCAGTGCAGTGTTCATGTACTGGAGTGTCCAGTCAGTGTGTCTGTATGAACCCCTCTCTCTCTCAGTGCAGTGTTCATGTACTGGAGTGTCCAGTCAGTGTGTGTGTATGAACCCCTCTCTCTCAGTGCAGTGTTCATGTACTGGAGTGTCCAGTCAGTGTGTCTGTATGAACCCCTCTCTCTCTCAGTGCAGTGTTCATGTACTGGAGTGTCCAGTCAGTGTGTGTGTATGAACCCCTCTCTCTCTCAGTGCAGTGTTCATGTACTGGAGTGTCCAGTCAGTGTGTGTGTATGAACCCCTCTCTCTCTCAGTGCAGTGTTCATGTACTGGAGTGTCCAGTCAGTGTGTGTGTATGAACCCCTCTCTCTCTCAGTGCAGTGTTCATGTACTGGAGTGTCCAGTCAGTGTGTGTGTATGAACCCCTCTCTCTCTCAGTGCAGTGTTCATGTACTGGAGTGTCCAGTCGGTGTGTCTGTATGAACCCCTCTCTCTCTCAGTGCAGTGTTCATGTACTGGAGTGTCCAGTCAGTGTGTGTGTATGAACCCCTCTCTCTCTCAGTGCAGTGTTCATGTACTGGAGTGTCCAGTCAGTGTGTGTGTATGAACCCCTCTCTCTCTCAGTGCAGTGTTCATGTACTGGAGTGTCCAGTCAGTGTGTGTGTATGAACCCCTCTCTCTCTCAGTGCAGTGTTCATGTACTGGAGTGTCCAGTCAGTGTGTCTGTATGAACCCCTCTCTCTCTCAGTGCAGTGTTCATGTACTGGAGTGTCCAGTCAGTGTGTGTGTATGAACCTCTCTCTCTCAGTGCAGTGTTCATGTACTGGAGTGTCCAGTCAGTGTGTGTGTATGAACCCCTCTCTCTCTCAGTGCAGTGTTCATGTACTGGAGTGTCCAGTCAGTGTGTCTGTATGAACCCCTCTCTCTCTCAGTGCAGTGTTCATGTACTGGAGTGTCCAGTCAGTGTGTCTGTATGAACCCCTCTCTCTCTCAGTGCAGTGTTCATGTACTGGAGTGTCCAGTCAGTGTGTCTGTATGAACCCCTCTCTCTCTCAGTGCAGTGTTCATGTACTGGAGTGTCCAGTCAGTGTGTCTGTATGAACCCCTCTCTCTCTCAGTGCAGTGTTCATGTACTGGAGTGTCCAGTCAGTGTGTGTGTATGAACCCCTCTCTCTCTCAGTGCAGTGTTCATGTACTGGAGTGTCCAGTCAGTGTGTGTGTATGAACCCCTCTCTCTCAGTGCAGTGTTCATGTACTGGAGTGTCCAGTCAGGGTGTGTGTATGAACCCCCCTCTCTCTCAGTGCAGTGTTCATGTACTGGAGTGTCCAGTCAGTGTGTGTGTATGAACCCCTCTCTCTCTCAGTGCAGTGTTCATGTACTGGAGTGTCCAGTCAGTGTGTCTGTATGAACCCCTCTCTCTCTCAGTGCAGTGTTCATGTACTGGAGTGTCCAGTCAGTGTGTGTGTATGAACCCCTCTCTCTCTCAGTGCAGTGTTCATGTACTGGAGTGTCCAGTCAGTGTGTGTGTATGAACCCCTCTCTCTCTCAGTGCAGTGTTCATGTACTGGAGTGTCCAGTCAGTGTGTGTGTATGAACCCCTCTCTCTCTCAGTGCAGTGTTCATGTACTGGAGTGTCCAGTCAGTGTGTCTGTATGAACCCCTCTCTCTCTCAGTGCAGTGTTCATGTACTGGAGTGTCCAGTCAGTGTGTGTGTATGAACCCCTCTCTCTCTCAGTGCAGTGTTCATGTACTGGAGTGTCCAGTCAGTGTGTCTGTGTGAACCCCTCTCTCTCTCAGTGCAGTGTTCATGTACTGGAGTGTCCAGTCAGTGTGTGTGTATGAACCCCTCTCTCTCTCAGTGCAGTGTTCATGTACTGGAGTGTCCAGTCAGTGTGTCTGTATGAACCCCTCTCTCTCTCAGTGCAGTGTTCATGTACTGGAGTGTCCAGTCAGTGTGTGTGTATGAACCCCTCTCTCTCTCAGTGCAGTGTTCATGTACTGGAGTGTCCAGTCAGTGTGTGTGTATGAACCCCTCTCTCTCTCAGTGCAGTGTTCATGTACTGGAGTGTCCAGTCAGTGTGTGTATGAACCCCTCTCTCTCTCAGTGCAGTGTTCATGTACTGGAGTGTCCAGTCAGTGTGTCTGTATGAACCCCTCTCTCTCTCAGTGCAGTGTTCATGTACTGGAGTGTCCAGTCAGTGTGTGTATGAACCCCTCTCTCTCTCAGTGCAGTGTTCATGTACTGGAGTGTCCAGTCAGGGTGTGTGTATGAACCCCTCTCTCTCTCAGTGCAGTGTTCATGTACTGGAGTGTCCAGTCAGTGTGTGTGTATGAACCCCCCTCTCTCTCAGTGCAGTGTTCATGTACTGGAGTGTCCAGTCAGTGTGTCTGTATGAACCCCTCTCTCTCTCAGTGCAGTGTTCATGTACTGGAGTGTCTCTCAGAGGGGTGATAGACCTGTTTGTAGTCAGTCTGCTGTTTCTTGATGTTCTTCCAGGCTTTGCTGGGACAGTGAAAATTGACAAACCAGAGCCTCTGACTTCAGAGCAGCACAGACCCCCCCCTGCCCTGTCCAGGAACACGAGCCCCTCTCCCTCACGGAAACACCCCCTTCCTTGCAGAGACGCTACACTCTCTCTCCCTCTCTGCCTGTCCCAGGTCAAGCTCATCCGAAGGAAGAAACGAGATCACTCCGACAGCACAGCAGACCCACAACCGTTTGGAAACAGGGAGCATCCATCCGGCACATCTGACACGTTTGGTACTCAGTAGCTGACTGATCCCACGATCTCATCCAGCTGTGTCTGGAGAGAAGCCAGATATCGGCTTCAACCACAGGGCTGGCCAGCCTGTTCCCCACCCCCACCCCCCTCTGTGTACAGTAGAGCCTCCTGTCCTGACTGGAGGAGCTCACCCAGCTGTGTCTGGAGAGAAGCCAGGGTATCAGCTTCAACAGCAGGGCTGGGCAGCTTGTTCCCCACCCCCACCCCCCTCTGTGTACAGAAGAGCCTCCTGTCCTGACTGGAGGAGCTCACCCAGCTGTGTCTGGAGAGAAGCCAGGGTATCGGCTTCAACAGCAGGGCTGGGCAGCCTGTTCCCCACCCCCACCCCCCTCTGTGTACAGAAGAGCCTCCTGTCCTGACTGGAGGAGCTCACCCAGCTGTGTCTGGAGAGAAGCCAGGGTATCGGCTTCAACCACAGGGCTGGGCAGCTTGTTCCCCACCCCCCTCTGTGTTGAGCAGTCCAGGTGACCACGGCTGCAGGTTTTTTCATCTCTGCTCAGTCCCCTGAATGAGCTGACTGAGGCACAGACCCTGAGCTGCAGCCTCTACAGAACCCTGAGGACCGAGACAGGGGGGAACTGCACGTGTCCAGAGCTGCCGGACCGTCCGTCACACTCACCTCACCTGCCTCCCCGGGGGCGCAGACCGGGCCGATGACATCACCGACACCGCCCCTCTTCCCATGCCTGCTGACAGACTGGAGGACGTCTACAGGAAGTCCCGCCTCATCCTCTGCTTGGCAGCTCGGTGAAAGTGCAGATCTGAGCCACCGATCACTAACCAAGAGAGGAAGACAGGGGTCAGCACTGAACACTGCACTGAGAGAGAGAGGGGTTCATACACACACACTGACTGGACACTCCAGTACATGAACACTGCACTGAGAGAGAGAGGGGTTCATACACACACACTGACTGGACACTCCAGTACATGAACACTGCACTGAGAGAGAGAGGGGTTCATACAGACACACTGACTGGACACTCCAGTACATGAACACTGCACTGAGAGAGGGGTTCATACACACACACTGACTGGACACTCCAGTACATGAACACTGCACTGAGAGAGAGAGGGGTTCATACAGACACACTGACTGGACACTCCAGTACATGAACACTGCACTGAGAGAGAGAGGGGTTCATACACACACACTGACTGGACACTCCAGTACATGAACACTGCACTGAGAGAGAGAGGGGTTCATACAGACACACTGACTGGACACTCCAGTACATGAACACTGCACTGAGAGAGAGAGGGGTTCATACACACACACTGACTGGACACTCCAGTACATGAACACTGCACTGAGAGAGAGAGGGGTTCATACACACACACTGACTGGACACTCCAGTACATGAACACTGCACTGAGAGAGAGAGGGGTTCATACACACACACTGACTGGACACTCCAGTACATGAACACTGCACTGAGAGAGAGAGGGGTTCATACAGACACACTGACTGGACACTCCAGTACATTAACACTGCACTGAGAGAGAGGGGTTAATACACACACACTGACTGGACACTCCAGTACATGAACACTGCACTGAGAGAGAGAGGGGTTCATACAGATGTGCTGTACAGTCGATGGCAGTTCTCCTACATGTACAGAGGCAGTACTGCGCGTACAGCGTGATCTTTCTGCCTCTCATGTGTTTGACAGTGGTTGATGATCTATTGTGCTCACAGTTTCCTCACAGATGTTTAACTCATTGCCGCAGCAAACTGTAAAACATCTGGAGGGTTATTTTTACTAGAACTCCTCGCTCCCCAGCTTCTGAGTACGAGGTGTCCAGGATAACAGCTTGCAGGTGTGAATCTGACCAAGCACGAGACCTGGAGTCTGAGGGGCTGGACCACGGACTGGAGAAGAGAACACCTTCGACACGGTGTACAGACAGTACACTGCAAACTACACTACACCCTACTGTAATACACATCATAATACAGCACTACAGCACTGTAACACTGTGTACTACAGACTACACTGTACTGTAATACTGTATACAGCACTACAACACTGTGTACTACAGACTACACTGTACTATAATACTGTATACAGCACTATAACACTGTGTACTACAGACTACACTGTACTGTAATACTGTATACAGCACTACAACACTGTGTACTACAGACTACACTGTATTATAATACTGTATACAGCACTATAACACTGTGTACTACAGACTACACTGTACTATAATACTGTATACAGCACTATAACACTGTGTACTACAGACTACACTGTACTGTAATACTGTATACAGCACTACAACACCGTGTACTACAGACTACACTGTACTATAATACTGTATACAGCACTATAACACTGTGTACTACAGACTACACTGTACTATAATACTGTATACAGCACTATAACACTGTGTACTACAGACTACACTGTACTATAATAATACTGTATACAGCACTACAACACTGTGTACTACAGACTACACTGTACTATAATACTGTATACAGCACTATAACACTGTGTACTACAAACTACACTGTACTGTAATACTGTATACACCACTATAACACTGTACTACAGACTACACTGTACTATAATACTGTATACAGCACTATAACACTGTGTACTACAGACTACACTGTACTATAATAATACTGTATACAGCACTATAACTGTGTACTACAGACTACACTGTACTATAATAATACTGTATACAGCACTATAACACTGTGTACTACAGACTACACTGTACTATAATACTGTATACAGCACTACAACACTGTGTACTACAGACTACACTGTACTGTAATACTGTATACAGCACTATAACACTGTGTACTACAGACTACACTGTACTATAATACTGTATACAGCACTACAACACTGTGTACTACAGACTACACTGTACTGTAATACTGTATACAGCACTATAACACTGTGTACTACAGACTACACTGTACTATAATACTGTATACAGCACTATAACACTGTACTACAGACTACACTGTACTATAATACTGTATACAGCACTACAACACTGTGTACTACAGACTACACTGTACTGTAATACTGTATACAGCACTACAACACTGTGTACTACAAACTACACTGTACTGTAATACTGTATACAGCACTGTAACACTGTGTACCACAGACTACACTGTACTATAATAATACTGTACTACAGCACTGTAACACTGTGTACTAGACTACACTGTACTATTATACTGTATACAGCACTACAACACTGTGTACTACAGACTACACTGTACTATAATACTGTATACAGCACTATAACACTGTGTACTACAGACTACACTGTACTATAATACTGTATACAGCACTACAACACTGTGTACTACAGACTACACTGTACTATAATACTGTATACAGCACTATAACACTGTGTACTACAGACTACACTGTACTATAATACTGTATACAGCACTACAACACTGTGTACTACAGACTACACTGTACTATAATACTGTATACAGCACTACAACACTGTGTACTACAGACTACACTGTACTATAATACTGTATACAGCACTATAACACTGTGTACTACAGACTACACTGTACTATAATACTGTATACAGCACTACAACACTGTGTACTACAGACTACACTGTACTATAATACTGTATACAGCACTACAACACTGTGTACTACAGACTACACTGTACTATAATACTGTATACACCACTATAACACTGTACTACAGACTACACTGTACTATAATAATACTGTATACAGCACTACAACACTGTGTACTACAGACTACACTGTACTATAATACTGTATACAGCACTACAACACTGTGTACTACAGACTACACTGTACTGTAATACTGCATACAGCACTATAACACTGTGTACCACAGACTACACTGTACTATAATAATACTGTACTACAGCACTGTAACACTGTGTACTAGACTACACTGTACTATTATACTGTATACAGCACTATAACACTGTACTACATACTACACTGTACTATAATACTGTATACAGCACTATAACACTGTGTACTACAGACTACACTGTACTATAATAATACTGTATACAGCACTATAACTGTGTACTACAGACTACACTGTACTATAATAATACTGTATACAGCACTATAACACTGTGTACTACAGACTACACTGTACTATAATACTGTATACAGCACTACAACACTGTGTACTACAGACTACACTGTACTGTAATACTGTATACAGCACTATAACACTGTGTACTACAGACTACACTGTACTATAATACTGTATACAGCACTACAACACTGTGTACTACAGACTACACTGTACTGTAATACTGTATACAGCACTATAACACTGTGTACTACAGACTACACTGTACTATAATACTGTATACAGCACTATAACACTGTACTACAGACTACACTGTACTATAATAATACTGTATACAGCACTACAACACTGTGTACTACAGACTACACTGTACTATAATACTGTATACAGCACTATAACACTGTGTACTACAGACTACACTGTACTATAATACTGTATACACCACTATAACACTGTACTACAGACTACACTGTACTATAATACTGTATACAGCACTACAACACTGTGTACTACAGACTACACTGTACTGTAATACTGTATACAGCACTACAACACTGTGTACTACAAACTACACTGTACTGTAATACTGTATACAGCACTATAACACTGTACTATAATACTGTATACAGCACTATAACACTGTGTACTACAAACTACACTGTACTGTAATACTGTATACAGCACTATAACACTGTACTATAATACTGTATACAGCACTATAACACTGTGTACTACAGACTACACTGTACTATAATACTGTATACAGCACTATAACACTGTGTACTACAGACTACACTGTACTGTAATACTGTATACAGCACTATAACACTGTGTACTACAGACTACACTGTACTGTAATACTGTATACAGCACTACAACACTGTGTACTACAGACTACACTGTACTATAATACTGTATACAGCACTATAACACTGTGTACTACAGACTACACTGTACTATAATACTGTATACACCACTATAACACTGTACTACAGACTACACTGTACTATAATACTGTATACAGCACTACAACACTGTGTACTACAGACTACACTGTACTGTAATACTGTATACAGCACTATAACACTGTGTACTACAGACTACACTGTACTATAATACTGTATACAGCACTATAACACTGTGTACTACAGACTACACTGTACTATAATACTGTATACAGCACTACAACACTGTGTACTACAGACTACACTGTACTGTAATACTGTATACAGCACTATAACACTGTGTACTACAGACTACACTGTACTATAATACTGTATACAGCACTATAACACTGTGTACTACAGACTACACTGTACTATAATACTGTATACAGCACTACAACACTGTGTACTACAGACTACACTGTACTGTAATACTGTATACAGCACTATAACACTGTGTACTACAGACTACACTGTACTATAATACTGTATACAGCACTATAACACTGTGTACTACAGACTACACTGTACTGTAATACTGTATACAGCACTACAACACTGTGTACTACAGACTACACTGTACTATAATACTGTATACACCACTATAACACTGTACTACAGACTACACTGTACTATAATAATACTGTATACAGCACTACAACACTGTGTACTACAGACTACACTGTACTATAATACTGTATACAGCACTATAACACTGTGTACTACAGACTACACTGTACTATAATAATACTGTATACAGCACTATAACACTGTGTACTACAGACTACACTGTACTATAATACTGTATACAGCACTACAACACTGTGTACTACAGACTACACTGTACTATAATACTGTATACAGCACTATAACACTGTGTACTACAGACTACACTGTACTGTAATACTGTATACAGCACTATAACACTGTGTACTACAGACTACACTGTACTATAATACTGTATACAGCACTATAACACTGTACTACAGACTACACTGTACTATAATAATACTGTATACAGCACTACAACACTGTGTACTACAGACTACACTGTACTATAATACTGTATACAGCACTATAACACTGTGTACTACAGACTACACTGTACTATAATACTGTATACACCACTATAACACTGTACTACAGACTACACTGTACTATAATACTGTATACAGCACTACAACACTGTGTACTACAGACTACACTGTACTGTAATACTGTATACAGCACTACAACACTGTGTACTACAAACTACACTGTACTGTAATACTGTATACAGCACTATAACACTGTACTATAATACTGTATACAGCACTATAACACTGTGTACTACAGACTACACTGTACTATAATACTGTATACAGCACTATAACACTGTGTACTACAGACTACACTGTACTGTAATACTGTATACAGCACTACAACACTGTGTACTACAGACTACACTGTACTATAATAATACTGTATACAGCACTATAACACTGTGTACTACAGACTACACTGTACTGTAATACTGTATACAGCACTATAACACTGTGTACTACAGACTACACTGTACTATAATACTGTATACAGCACTACAACACTGTACTACAGACTACACTGTACTATAATAATACTGTATACAGCACTACAACACTGTGTACTACAGACTACACTGTACTATAATACTGTATACACCACTATAACACTGTGTACTACAGACTACACTGTACTATAATAATACTGTATACAGCACTATAACACTGTGTACTACAGACTACACTGTACTGTAATACTGTATACAGCACTACAACACTGTGTACTATAGACTACACTGTACTATAATACTGTATACAGCACTATAACACTGTGTACTACAGACTACACTGTACTATAATACTGTATACACCACTATAACACTGTACTACAGACTACACTGTACTATAATACTGTATACAGCACTACAACACTGTGTACTACAGACTACACTGTACTGTAATACTGTATACAGCACTATAACACTGTGTACTACAGACTACACTGTACTATAATACTGTATACAGCACTATAACACTGTGTACTACAGACTACACTGTACTATAATACTGTATACAGCACTACAACACTGTGTACTACAGACTACACTGTACTGTAATACTGTATACAGCACTACAACACTGTGTACTACAGACTACACTGTACTATAATACTGTATACACCACTATAACACTGTACTACAGACTACACTGTACTATAATACTGTATACACCACTATAACACTGTGTACTACAGACTACACTGTACTGTAATACTGTATACAGCACTATAACACTGTGTACTACAGACTACACTGTACTGTAATACTGTATACAGCACTACAACACTGTGTACTACAGACTACACTGTACTGTAATACTGTATACAGCACTATAACACTGTGTACTACAGACTACACTGTACTGTAATACTGTATACACCACTATAACACTGTACTACAGACTACACTGTACTATAATAATACTGTATACAGCACTACAACACTGTGTACTACAGACTACACTGTACTGTAATACTGTATACAGCACTATAACACTGTGTACTACAGACTACACTGTACTGTAATACTGTATACAGCACTACAACACTGTACCACAGATAACAGTAAACTGTATGGTAATCATGTTGGATCAGTGTCAGTTTCCTCAGTGTCTTCCCAGACCCAGCTCCTCCGCCATCCCCGAGCCTCTTCTCTCTTCCCACAGCTCGGGATGCGGCTATCCGTCTCTCTCTCTCTCTCTCTCACACTATCCAAACACTTCCCAGGGGGCTGGTGTTTCGAACGGGAGAAGGCTAAAAATAATGGTTACAACAAAAAACAACAACCACCACCACCAAAACCAGATCCAGCGTGAACTGGAGCCCAAGCGGACACCTGCTTCCCTCAGCTCTCTCCAGAACAGAGCCTTGAACTGGAGCCAACATGGCCGCCAGCGCTCTCTGCCCAGTTTCCTGCTCCCGGCTCCCGGGGGCCCAGGGGCCCGTGCAGCAGCATGGAGACGCAAACACATACAGCACAGGAAACAGGCATGGTAGGCGCGCGTGCACACGCACACACGCACGCACACGCACCTCGACACCAGAGCCAGAATGGACGCCCCCTCCCTCTGTCCGATTCCCCTCGACGGGCAGCACACCAGAGCCAAGATGGAGGCCGGCGGTCTGTGCCCAGTTTCCTCCCGAGGGGAGACACCTCTGTCTGATGTGTCCCTCCGGGAGAAAGAGAGAGACAGGGAGACAGGCAGAGGGACAGAGAGACGGAGGGACAGAGGGACAGGCAGAGGGAAAGAGATACAGAGGCGCAGAGGGACAGAGAGAGGCACAGAGAGACAGGGACAGGGAGACAGAGGGACAGAGAGAGTGACAGGGAGACAGGCAGAGGGACAGAGAGACGGAGGGACAGAGGGACAGGCAGAGGGAAAGAGATACAGAGGCGCAGAGGGACAGAGAGAGGCACAGAGAGACAGGGACAGGGAGACAGAGGGACAGAGAGAGTGACAGGGAGACGGGCAGAGGGACAGAGGGACAGAGGGACAGACGGGGGGTCAGTCCAGTGGGCACATCGAAATGAGCCCAGGTCAGGCCAGAGCAGCGCTGCCTGCGCAGGCCTGGGCTTTAACGAGGGCTGGTGCTCGTTAGGGAGGTAATTAATGAGCTTCTCAGATGGTGCGTGACGTGACGTGAGGGGTCTGGAATGTGTTGGGACTCCATCGCTCTCTCACACACCCAGTGTACACGCAATACACACACACACACACACACACACAGTGTACACACAATACACACACACAATAAAGACACAATGTATACTGACATTCTGACACACACAGTAAACAGTGTGACCAAACACACCCAGTGTACACGCACGACACACACACCCAGTGTACACGCACGACACACACCCGGTGTACACACACAATAAAGACACAATGTATAGTGACATTCTGACACACACCCGGTGTACACACACAATAAAGACACAATGTATACTGACATTCTGACACACACCCAGTGTACACACACAATAAAGACACAATGTATAGTGACATTCTGACACACACCCAGTGTACACACACAATAAAGACACAATGTAGTGACATTCTGACACACACCCAGTGTACACACACAATAAAGACACAATGTATACTGACATTCTGACACACACCCAGTGTACACACACAATAAAGACACAATGTATACTGACATTCTGACACACACACAGTGTACACACAATAAAGACACAATGTATACTGACATTCTGACACACACCCAGTGTACACACACAATAAAGACACAATGTAGTGACATTCTGACACACACCCAGTGTACACACACAATAAAGACACAATGTATACTGACATTCTGACACACACCCAGTGTACACACACAATAAAGACACAATGTATACTGACATTCTGACACACACACAGTGTACACACAATAAAGACACAATGTATACTGACATTCTGACACACCCAGTGTACACACACAACACACACCCAGTGTACACACACAATAAAGACACAATGCATACTGACATCCTGACACACACCCAGTGTACACACACAATAAAGACACAATGTATACTGACATTCTGACACACACAGTAAACAGTGTGACCAAACACACACCCAGTGTACACGCACGACACACACACCCAGTGTACACACAATACACACACCCGGTGTACACACACAATAAAGACACAATGTATAGTGACATTCTGACACACACCCAGTGTACACACACAATAAAGACACAATGTAGTGACATTCTGACACACACCCAGTGTACACACACAATAAAGACACAATGTATACTGACATTCTGACACACACCCAGTGTACACACACAATAAAGACACAATGTAGTGACATTCTGACACACACCCAGTGTACACACACAATAAAGACACAATGTATACTGACATTCTGACACACACAGTAAACAGTGACCAAACACACACCCAGTGTACACGCACGACACACACACCCAGTGTACACACAATACACACACCCGGTGTACACACACAATAAAGACACAATGTATAGTGACATTCTGACACACACCCAGTGTACACACACAATAAAGACACAATGTATACTGACATTCTGACACACACCCAGTGTACACACACAATAAAGACACAATGTATACTGACATTCTGACACACACCCAGTGTACACACACAACACACACCCGGTGTACACACACAATAAAGACACAATGTATAGTGACATTCTGACACACACCCAGTGTACACACACAACACACACCCGGTGTACACACACAATAAAGACACAATGTATAGTGACATTCTGACACACACCCAGTGTACACACACAATAAAGACACAATGTATAGTGACATTCTGACACACACCCAGTGTACACACACAATAAAGACACAATGTATACTGACATTCTGACACACACACAGTGTACACACAATAAAGACACAATGTAGTGACATTCTGACACACACACAGTGTACACACACAATAAAGACACAATGTATAGTGACATTCTGACACACACCCAGTGTACACACACAATAAAGACACAATGTATAGTGACATTCTGACACACACACAGTGTACACACAATAAAGACACAATGTATAGTGACATTCTGACACACACCCAGTGTACACACACAATAAAGACACAATGTATAGTGACATTCTGACACACACCCAGTGTACACGCATGACACACACACACAGTGTACACACACAAAATAGACACAATGTATAGTGACATTCTGACACACACCCGGTGTACACACACAATAAAGACACAATGTATAGTGACATTCTGACACACACCCGGTGTACACACACAATAAAGACACAATGTATACTGACATTCTGACACACACCCAGTGTACACACACAATAAAGACACAATGTAGTGACATTCTGACACACACACAGTGTACACACACAATAAAGACACAATGTATAGTGACATTCTGACACACACCCAGTGTACACACACAATAAAGACACAATGTATACTGACATTCTGACACACACAGTAAACAGTGACCAAACACACACCCAGTGTACACGCACGACACACACACCCAGTGTACACACAATACACACACCCGGTGTACACACACAATAAAGACACAATGTATAGTGACATTCTGACACACACCCAGTGTACACACACAATAAAGACACAATGTATACTGACATTCTGACACACACCCAGTGTACACACACAATAAAGACACAATGTATACTGACATTCTGACACACACCCAGTGTACACACACAATAAAGACACAATGTATACTGACATTCTGACACACACCCAGTGTACACACACAACACACACCCGGTGTACACACACAATAAAGACACAATGTATAGTGACATTCTGACACACACCCAGTGTACACACACAACACACACCCGGTGTACACACACAATAAAGACACAATGTATAGTGACATTCTGACACACACCCAGTGTACACACACAATAAAGACACAATGTATAGTGACATTCTGACACACACCCAGTGTACACACACAATAAAGACACAATGTATACTGACATTCTGACACACACACAGTGTACACACAATAAAGACACAATGTAGTGACATTCTGACACACACACAGTGTACACACACAATAAAGACACAATGTATAGTGACATTCTGACACACACCCAGTGTACACACACAATAAAGACACAATGTATAGTGACATTCTGACACACACACAGTGTACACACAATAAAGACACAATGTATAGTGACATTCTGACACACACCCAGTGTACACACACAATAAAGACACAATGTATAGTGACATTCTGACACACACCCAGTGTACACGCATGACACACACACACAGTGTACACACACAAAATAGACACAATGTATAGTGACATTCTGACACACACCCGGTGTACACACACAATAAAGACACAATGTATAGTGACATTCTGACACACACCCGGTGTACACACACAATAAAGACACAATGTATACTGACATTCTGACACACACCCGGTGTACACACACAATAAAGACACAATGTAGTGACATTCTGACACACACACAGTGTACACACACAATAAAGACACAATGTATAGTGACATTCTGACACACACCCAGTGTACACACACAATAAAGACACAATGTATAGTGACATTCTGACACACACACAGTGTACACACACAATAAAGACACAATGTATACTGACATTCTGACACACACACAGTGTACACACAATAAAGACACAATGTATACTGACATTCTGACACACACCCAGTGTACACACACAATAAAGACACAATGTATAGTGACATTCTGACACACACCCGGTGTACACACACAATAAAGACACAATGTATAGTGACATTCTGACACACACCCGGTGTACACACACAATAAAGACACAATGTATAGTGACATTCTGACACACACACAGTGTACACACAATAAAGACACAATGTATAGTGACATTCTGACACACACCCGGTGTACACACACAATAAAGACACAATGTATAGTGACATTCTGACACACACCCGGTGTACACACACAATAAAGACACAATGTATACTGACATTCTGACACACACCCAGTGTACACACACAATAAAGACACAATGTAGTGACATTCTGACACACACACAGTGTACACACACAATAAAGACACAATGTATAGTGACATTCTGACACACACCCAGTGTACACACACAATAAAGACACAATGTATAGTGACATTCTGACACACACCCGGTGTACACACACAATAAAGACACAATGTATAGTGACATTCTGACACACACCCGGTGTACACACACAATAAAGACACAATGTATAGTGACATTCTGACACACACACAGTGTACACACACAATAAAGACACAATGTATACTGACATTCTGACACACACACAGTGTACACACAATAAAGACACAATGTATACTGACATTCTGACACACACCCAGTGTACACACACAATAAAGACACAATGTATAGTGACATTCTGACACACACCCGGTGTACACACACAATAAAGACACAATGTATAGTGACATTCTGACACACACCCGGTGTACACACACAATAAAGACACAATGTATAGTGACATTCTGACACACACACAGTGTACACACAATAAAGACACAATGTATAGTGACATTCTGACACACACACCCAGTGTACACACACAATAAAGACACAATGTGCTGTCTAGTGCCGTCCTGACACACATGGTGGAGTATGAGTACAGGGAGTATCCAGCAGGGCTGCGGGGGAAGAGAGTGCGCGGTCACGTGGCTGAGGGGAGCAGCGCCCGGCCCGTGTTGTGTTGTGCTGTGCTGGTGTCGGGGTGGCTGCGGAGTGGGGCGCTCGTGCAGGAATGCGAGAGACGCAGAGTATTTACAGATGTGGACTGACACCGCGTCCCCAGGGACAGAGAATCACGGAGCTCCTCTCAGACATCTGCACAGCGTCTCTGAGCTCATCGGCAGTGTTTCTCCACACAGCACCTACGCCACTGCTACACACACTGCTACACACCCCCAGCCCAGACAGCCCATCTGCACAGCGTCTCTGAGCTCATCGGCAGTGTTTCTCCACACAGCACCTACGCCACTGCTACACACACTGCTACACACCCCCAGCCCAGACAGCCCATCTGCACAGCGTCTCTGAGCTCATCGGCAGTGTTTCTCCACACAGAGAGCACCAGAGTCTGGAGCAGCACCTACACCACTGCTACACACAGTGAGAGAGAGGAGATCACAGAGAGCCCCTCAGTCATAAACACACACAGCAGGACAGGAGACACAGTGAGAGAGAGGGGAGAGCACAGGGAGCCCCTCAGTCATAAACACACACAGCAGGACAGGAGACACAGTGAGAGAGAGGAGATCACAGGGAGCCCCTCAGTCATAAACACACACAGCAGAACAGGAGACACAGTGAGAGAGAGAGGAGATAAGAGGAAGGGAGGAACAAGGGAGTGTGAAACAGGGATGAGGTAATGAGCCTGTTGCCGTGCCGACTCTGCTCCATGGAAACGATGCAGTTGCCGGGCTCCAGCGACCTCAAACAGAAGGGGTCACATTCCATCCATGACCTCATCGCCTGCCGTCCTCCCGGGCCAGCAGGGGGTGATGTCATTGCAGCTTTACTGTTTGTGATATTTCTGGACTCCCAGCCGGATAGAGAGAGACGGATCACGGGACTGTGTGTGTGTGTGTGTGTGTGTGTGTGAGAGAGAGACTCCAACCGCTGACACAGTCCCAGGTGTAATAAATTCAGCTAATGAACAGGGGAAAAACTGCTTTCGAATTACAGAATAAAGAGAAAATGGCATGTTTGAAAAGAGTGTCTCTCTCTCTCTCTCAGTGCAGTGTTCATGTACTGGAGTGTCCAGTCAGCGTGTCTGTATGAACCCCTCTCTCTCTCAGTGCAGTGTTCATGTACTGGAGTGTCCAGTCAGTGTGTCTGTATGAACCCCTCTCTCTCTCAGTGCAGTGTTCATGTACTGGAGTGTCCAGTCAGTGTGTCTGTATGAACCCCTCTCTCTCTCAGTGCAGTGTTCATGTACTGGAGTGTCCAGTCAGTGTGTCTGTATGAACCCCTCTCTCTCTCTCAGTGCAGTGTTCATGTACTGGAGTGTCCAGTCAGTGTGTCTGTGTGAACCCCTCTCTCTCTCAGTGCAGTGTTCATGTACTGGAGTGTCCAGTCAGTGTGTGTGTATGAACCCCTCTCTCTCTCAGTGCAGTGTTCATGTACTGGAGTGTCCAGTCAGTGTGTGTGTATGAACCCCTCTCTCTCTCAGTGCAGTGTTCATGTACTGGAGTGTCCAGTCAGTGTGTGTGTATGAACCCCTCTCTCTCTCAGTGCAGTGTTCATGTACTGGAGTGTCCAGTCAGTGTGTGTGTATGAACCCCTCTCTCTCTCAGTGCAGTGTTCATGTACTGGAGTGTCCAGTCAGTGTGTGTGTATGAACCCCTCTCTCTCAGTGCAGTGTTCATGTACTGGAGTGTCCAGTCAGTGTGTGTGTATGAACCCCTCTCTCTCAGTGCAGTGTTCATGTACTGGAGTGTCCAGTCAGTGTGTGTGTATGAACCCCTCTCTCTCTCAGTGCAGTGTTCATGTACTGGAGTGTCCAGTCAGTGTGTGTGTATGAACCCCTCTCTCTCAGTGCAGTGTTCATGTACTGGAGTGTCCAGTCAGTGTGTCTGTATGAACCCCTCTCTCTCTCAGTGCAGTGTTCATGTACTGGAGTGTCCAGTCAGTGTGTGTGTATGAACCCCTCTCTCTCTCAGTGCAGTGTTCATGTACTGGAGTGTCCAGTCAGTGTGTGTGTATGAACCCCTCTCTCTCTCAGTGCAGTGTTCATGTACTGGAGTGTCCAGTCAGTGTGTGTGTATGAACCCCTCTCTCTCTCAGTGCAGTGTTCATGTACTGGAGTGTCCAGTCAGTGTGTGTATGAACCCCTCTCTCTCAGTGCAGTGTTCATGTACTGGAGTGTCCAGTCAGTGTGTCTGTGTGAACCCCTCTCTCTCTCAGTGCAGAGTGAACATGATGAGACAAACGGTGTGGACTGATGGACCTAAGACGGTTGTTTTCATGGTGAAGACTTTATTCCCGAGACGCCCGTGTGGGTGACCGGTGCTGTCGCTGTGCTGGGGGGCTGTGGCAGACTGACAGTGCTGTGCAGTGATGGTCAAGTCGACAGGCAAGTTGTGCCGCCCGGTGCGCTCAGCGGGGATCACTGCTTACAGCCGTCGATCTGGTAGTCCGCGAGGAACCCTTCCATCTCGTTGCAGTACCGTCTGTAGCGCTTGGCGTCGCACTTCGTGCCGAAGTCCGGCAGCTCCTCCACCCAGGAGACAGAGTCCAACAGGTACTGGAGACTGAGAGAGGATGTAGAGAAACTAGGTTACAGAGTACAACTGAGTCCAGACCCTCACACAGACCCCAGAGACACTCCTCACACAGAGAGAGGAGTCCAGCCCCTCACACAGACCCCAGAGACACTCCTCACACAGAGAGAGGAGTCCAGCCCCTCACACAGACCCCAGAGACACTCCTCACACAGAGAGAGGAGTCCAGACCCTCACACAGACCCCAGAGACACTCCTCACACAGAGAGAGGAGTCCAGACCCTCACACAGACCCCAGAGACACTCCTCACACAGAGAGAGGAGTCCAGACCCTCACACAGACCCCAGAGACACTCCTCACACAGAGAGAGGAGTCCAGACCCTCACACAGACACCAGAGGCACTCCTCACACAGAGAGAGGAGTCCAGACCCTCACACAGACCCCAGAGACACTCCTCACACAGAGAGAGGAGTCCAGACCCTCACACAGACACCAGAGACACTCCTCACACAGAGAGAGGAGTCCAGACCCTCACACAGACCCCAGAGACACTCCTCACACAGAGAGAGGAGTCCAGACCCTCACATAGACCCCAGAGACACTCCTCACACAGAGAGAGGAGTCCAGACCCTCACACAGACCCCAGAGACACTCCTCACACAGAGAGAGGAGTCCAGACCCTCACACAGACCCCAGAGACACTCCTCACACAGAGAGAGGAGTCCAGACCCTCACACAGACCCCAGAGACACTCCTCACACAGAGAGAGCACAGACCCTCACACAGACCCCAGAGACACTCCTCACACAGAGAGAGGAGCCCAGACCCTCACACAGACCCCAGAGACACTCCTCACACAGAGAGAGGAGTCCAGACCCTCACACAGACCCCAGAGACACTCCTCACACAGAGAGAGGAGTCCAGACCCTCACACAGACCCCAGAGACACTCCTCACACAGAGAGAAGAGTCCAGACCCTCACACAGACCCCAGAGACACTCCTCACACAGAGAGACGAGTCCAGACCCTCACACAGGACTTACTGGCCGCGTGTGTCAGTTGTTAACCCATCGTTGCCCATGATCAGGTACTTCTTGCCGGCCTTCAGCTCCCCTTTACACTGCTTCCTCTTGGCGAAGGTCCTGATGGCGCCCGGGGCCACGCCCTCATCGCTGTCTGAAACGCAGAGCAGGAGCGGCGACGCGCGGGGAGTCGCGGTCAGTCACAGGGCGGCACCGCGGTGATAGCGGCGTCAGGAGTCAAGACTCACAGCTGCCCGGGTTCGAGAGCTCAAGACTCAGGGCTGCCTGGGTTCGAGAGCTCAAGACCCAGGGCTGCCCGGGTTCGAGAGCTCAAGACTCTGGGCTGCCTGGGTTCGAGAGCTCAAGACCCAGGGCTGCCCGGGTTCGAGAGCTCAAGACTCAGGGCTGCCTGGGTTCGAGAGCTCAAGACCCAGGGCTGCCCGGGTTCGAGAGCTCAAGACTCAGGGCTGCCTGGGTTCGAGAGCTCAAGACCCAGGGCTGCCCGGGTTCGAGAGCTCAAGACTCTGGGCTGCCTGGGTTCGAGAGCTCAAGACCCAGGGCTGCCCGGGTTCGAGAGCTCAAGACTCAGGGCTGCCTGGGTTCGAGAGCTCAAGACCCAGGGCTGCCCGGGTTCGAGAGCTCAAGACTCAGGGCTGCCCGGGTTCGAGAGCAATAGAACTGACCTATCTCTTATTAACCCACATTAACCTACTTAATTCCGGGCAACGGACTGTATATATCCTGGGTGATACACGTTCCTTTCTCCTGCAGACAGGACGGAACGAATCCTGCTTGCTGTGTTAAACCCGGTCAGATGGGCTCTTTCCTCTACCTGCCTGCGAAGAACACTTCACCGGCTGGGACAAGAACACAGCAGGGCGGGTTATTATTGCCTTATTCTACCAGTTCATGACTAAAACCCTTGATATCCGTGACTGAGAACAGGACTCACAGGGCCCGATGAAACGCAGGGGAACAGCAGGCCCCCCGAGGCACTGTGCCATGACATACGTGGAAAAAGCCCACCCGAAGGATCACTGATATTGATGTTGATGCCGTCACAGCGGTATCGCACACGCTGCCGGTCAGATGGCTCAGGGCCCGGACATCTTACACGCAGTCGGGATGTCATACTAAGGTGGTGTGTGTGTCGATGTCGTGACGGGAGCTTGACCCGGTGCGACAGAAAAGTCAAGCGCTCTGCTGCCCTCTGGTGGGCCAATCTCGTAGCGCCTGGTCTCACGAGCAGCGGCAGTGACGGCGACCCCCAGCGGGACTGGGACTGGGACTGGGACTGACTGGGGCGGGATACTCACTGGCTCTGAGGACGCTGATCACCGCGGCCTGGTACTTCTCAAAGTTACTGACCTGGGACACATTGACGACCTCCACTGTGTAACCTGAGAAGACATGGAGGAACCCCACTGTGTCCACACTCTGGGGGACAGGGGACCCCACTGTGTCCCCACTCTGGGAGACAGGGGACCCCACTGTGTCCACACTCTGGGAGACAGGGGACCCCACTGTGTCCCCACTCTCAGAGACAGGGGACCCCACTGTGTCCACACTCTGGGAGACAGGGGACCCCACTGTGTCCACACTCTCGGAGACAGGGGACCCCACTGTGTCCCCACTCTGGGAGACAGGGGACCCCACTGTGTCCACACTCTGGGAGACAGGGGACCCCACTGTGTCCACACTCTCGGAGACAGGGGACCCCACTGTGTCCCCACTCTGGGAGACAGGGGACCCCACTGTGTCCACACTCTGGGAGACAGGGGACCCCACTGTGTCCACACTCTGGGAGACAGGGGACCCCACTGTGTCCACACTCTGAGAGACAGGGAATCTGTTGTGTATT
The DNA here is from genome assembly GCF_055471065.1 of Atractosteus spatula. Lineage (NCBI taxonomy): Eukaryota > Metazoa > Chordata > Actinopteri > Semionotiformes > Lepisosteidae > Atractosteus > Atractosteus spatula. Next base: position 6,379 of record NW_028296706.1, on the reverse strand, counting down.
TGTGTCCATTATGTGTCTAATGTGAATCTGTCTGTTGTGTAGCTGTGTTTGTGAGTGTGCCTGTACCTCTGTGTGTCTGTTGTTTATCTCTGAGTGTGTGTGCCTGTATCTGTGTCTCTTGTGTATCTGTGGTTGTGACTCTGTATCTCTTGTGCATCTGTGGATGTGTGTGTGAGTCTGTACCTCTGTGTCTGTTGTGTAGCTGTGTGTGTGTGTGTGTGTGTGTGTGTGTGTGTGTGTGTGTGAGTCTGTATCTCTGTCTGTTGTGTAGCTGTGTGTGTGTGTGTGTCTGTTGTGTAGCTGTGTGTGTGTCTGTTGTGTAGCTGTGTGTGTGTGTGAGTCTGTATCTCTGTGTGTGTTGTGTAGCTGTGTGTTGTGTAGCTGTGTGTGTGTGTTCTGTAGCTGTGTCTGTTGTGTAGCTGTGTGTGTGTACACTCACCATACTGCACAGTGGGGAAGTAGCAGGCGTGATCTACTCTGGTCTTCTTCGAGATCTCAGTGTCGTAGCTCTTCCTCTCCTTGTAGCAGGGCTCTGAAACACAGCACCAGTACAGGCTGACTGGGACACAGCAGCACCTGTACAGGCTGACTGGGGCACAGCAGCACCAGTACAGGCTGACTGGGACACAGCAGCACCAGTACAGGCTGACTGGGGCACAGCAGCACCTGTACAGGCTGTGACTGGGACACAGCAGCACCAGTATAGGCTGTGACTGGGACACAGCAGCACCAGTACAGGCTGTGACTGGGGAAGAGCAGCACCAGTACAGGCTGACTGGGACACAGCAGCACCAGTACAGGCTGACTGGGGCACAGCAGCACCAGTACAGGCTGTGACTGGGGAACAGCAGCACCAGTATGGGCTGTGACTGGGGACAGCAGCACCAGTACAGGCTGACTGGGGACAGCAGCACCAGTACAGGCTGTGACTAGGGCACAGCAGCACCAGTACAGGCGGTGACTGGGGACAGCAGCACCAGTACAGGCGGTGACTGGGACACAGCAGCACCAGTACAGGCTGTGACTGGGAAACAGCAGCACCTGTACAGGCTGTGACTGGGGAACAGCAGCACCAGTATGGGCTGTGACTGGGGAACAGCAGCACCAGTACAGGCTGTGACTAGGGCACAGCAGCACCAGTACAGGCGGTGACTGGGGACAGCAGCACCAGTACAGGCGGTGACTGGGGACACAGCAGCACCAGCAGGGGGAGACAGAGACGCAGGACGCAGGAGGGTGATGAAGGAGACGAACTGCACTCACTTTCCGCACACTGGCAGACCTCGCCCGAACACAGGGTGGACACCACCGCGCTCCTCCGGGGGGCGCTGTAGAAGACGGTACACCTGCGCTCTGACAGAGGAACAGACAGGAGGACGGCTGAGGCTGACTGGGGACTGGCTGGACGCCGGAGAGAGACGGAGAGAGAGGCAGGCGTCCACTACCTGGCTCGTAGTAGTCGTAAAAGGTAGCAGAGGCCGGCTGGACCAGGCCGATGGGGACTGTCTGTCTGGCCCCGAACTGAACACAGTCCTCCAGGACAGGGACCTGCAGGGACAGACAGAGAGACAGAGATGATCTCCTGTCCCAGCCTGAGCAACAGTGAGCCTGTCTCCCAGTAATGCTCCATCTGTCTACAGTATATGTCAATATTTGATGACATGTCTTTGTTGTAAATGTCTGTAGATTTTATTTTACTTGTATTTTTGTTTTGTTTCGTGTTAATTTTATTATTTTTATTTGCTTTGGCAACACTGATTGTACCCATCGGTCATGCTAATAAAGCACATTGAGACCGAGAGACCGAGAGACAGAGAGACAGAGAGACCGAGAGACCGAGAGACAGAGTGACAGAGTGACAGAGTGACAGAGTGACAGAGTGACAGAGTGACAGAGTGACCGAGAGAGCTCAGAGCTCAGTCTGTCCTGATTCCAGGATGTCTGTCCATGTGGTTCAGGCGGGGAGCTGCGTCAACATGCACGGACTGCAAAGGAACAGGTAACGGGCTTGTCCCTGCTGAGAAGAGAAGAGAAGGGAACACATCGTTTCGAAGAGGGCTCCACAGCCCACACGCTGCGTTTCCTTCTGTCTCTCTTCAGCAGGGAATAAACCCGTCACCTCTGTCCCCTGCTGTCTGTCCACGTGCGTCTGTCTCTGCCGGCCAGCCTGACCTCATCGAAGTACAGCAGGACCCGTCCCTGCGTCGTCTCGTAGTGGCTGATGTACTGATCCGACAGGTCCTTCAGCTGCGACACAGACGGAGAGAGAGGGGGGGTTACAGATACAGAGGAACCTGGCGGCTCGCACCGAGAGAGAGGACATTCAGACAGGCGGAAAGCACGAACCTTGTCCAGATCTTCTGTGTCGGCCTCAAATCCACTCAGGAGAGTGATGTCGACAATGGCCATGCCTGAGAGATTCATACTGGGGTCATGGCTGAGTCAGAGAGAGAGAACACAGAGACATTATTACAGACCCTCACACAGACCCCAGAGACACCCCTCACACAGAGAGAGGAGTCCAGACCCTCACACAGACCCCAGAGGCACTCCTCACACAGAGAGAGGAGTCCAGACCCTCACACAGACCCCAGAGACACTCCTCACACAGAGACATTATTACAGACCCTCACACAGACCCCAGAGACACCCCTCACACAGAGAGAGGAGTCCAGACCCTCACACAGACCCCAGAGACACTCCTCACACAGAGAGAGGAGTCCAGACCCTCACACAGACCCCAGAGGCACTCCTCACACAGAGAGAGGAGTCCAGACCCTCACACAGACCCCAGAGACACTCCTCACACAGAGAGAGGACTCCAGACCCTCACACAGACCCCAGAGACACCCCTCACACAGAGAGAGGAGTCCAGACCCTCACACAGACCCCAGAGACACTCCTCACACAGAGAGAGGAGTCCAGACCCTCACACAGACCCCAGAGACACTCCTCACACAGAGAGAGAAGCCCAGACCCTCACACAGACCCCAGAGACACTCCTCACACAGAGAGAGGAGTCCAGACCCTAACACAGACCCCAGAGGCACTCCTCACACAGAGAGAGGAGTCCAGACCCTCACACAGACCCCAGAGACACTCCTCACACAGAGAGAGGAGCACAGACCCTCACACAGAGTATGAACAGCCAGAACAGACCCTGCTGGAAGCAGTACCTGATACAGACAGTGTAAGTGAAGGCTGCTGGGGGTTTATCACTCTGCCCTGTGTCTCGCCGGCGCCGGGTGCGAGCGTCGAACCACTCGATCTCGGACAGAGGCTCTTCCCTCTTCTTCCTGCGTTTCCCTTCTCCCTCTGGCTTGGCCGCCGGCCCGTAATCTTCATAGGCGCTGTAGTCTTCCAGCACCTCCTCTGACAAAGCAGCAGGGCACGTTCCAGTGAGAAACAGCGCCCCCGAACTCTGTCCAGACTTGGCGTGGGAACTGCAGCTACACGTTGCTATAATAATGGCTGACACAGGGGTCAGCGCTGCTGCGTCACAGCGGTGGGGCCCCGGGTTCCAGTCCGGACCTGGGGTACTGTCTGTGTGGAGTCTGCGTGCTCTCCTTGTGGGCTCCAGTTTCCTCCCACAGTCCAAAGACATGCAGGTGGTTTAATGGGCTTCTGGGAAAACTGGCCCTGATGTGTGTGAGGGAGTGTGTCTGTGTGTCCTGTGATGGACTGGTGTCCTGTCCAGGGTGTGTGTGTGTGTGTGTCCTGTGATGGACTGGTGTCCTGTCCAGGGTGTGTGTGTGTGTGTCCTGTGATGGACTGGTGTCCTGTCCAGGGTGTGTGTGTGTGTGTGTCCTGTGATGGACTGGTGTCCTGCCTAGGGTGTGTGAGTGTGTGAGTGTGTGTGTGTGTGTGTGTCCTGTGATGGACTGGTGTCCTGTCCAGGGTGTGTGAGTGTGTGTGTGTCCTGTGATGGACTGGTGTCCTGTCCAGGGTGTGTGAGTGTGTGTGTGTGTCCTGTGATGGACTGGTGTCCTGTCCAGGGTGTGTGAGTGTGTGTGTGTGTCCTGTGATGGACTGGTGTCCTGTCCAGGGTGTGTGAGTGTGTGTGTCCTGTGATGGACTGGTGTCCTGTCCAGGGTGTGTGAGTGTGTGTGTGTCCTGTGATGGACTGGTGTCCTGTCCAGGGTGTGTGTGTGTGAGTGTGTGTGTGTCCTGTGATGGACTGGTGTCCTGTCCAGGGTGTGTGAGTGTGTGTGTGTCCTGTGATGGACTGGTGTCCTGTCCAGGGTGTGTGTGTGTGTGTGTGTGTGTGTGTGTCCAGTCAGGACAGGAGGCTCTTCTGTACACAGAGGGGGGTGGGGGCGGGGAACAAGCTGTTGAAGCTGTCAGCCTGGCTCCTCTGGTCTGTGTCTCTCCGGCGTGGTGCTGTCAGTAACGGAGGTCAGGGGGGCCCGTCTCACCTGTGTAGGTGACCTTTCCTTCCACCTGCACCTTCAGCGCCAGGCGCCGGCAGGACTGCTCTGTCTCCAGCGTGTGGTAGACCTTCACCACCTAGTGGGGAGAGGGGAGAAGGCAGTGTGAGAGAGAGAGAGGAGACACGGGAGAGGAGAGAGTGCGGACAGGGGACAGAGAGGTGAGAGACTGAAGTGAGGAGAGAGAGAGAGAGAGGAGACACAGGAGAGGAGAGACAGGAGAGAGCGCGGACAGGGGACAGAGAGGGGAGAGACTGAAGTGAGGAGAGAGAGAGAGAGAGGAGACACAGGGGAGAGCGCGGACAGGGGACAGAGAGGGGAGAGACTGAAGTGAGGAGAGAGAGAGAGAGAGGAGACACAGGAGAGAGCGCGGACAGGGGACAGAGAGGGGAGAGACTGAAGTGAGGAGAGAGAGAGAGAGAGAGGAGACACAGGAGAGGAGAGACAGGAGAGAGAGCGGACAGGGGACAGAGAGGGGAGAGACTGAAGTGAGGAGAGAGAGAGAGAGAGAGAGGAGAGACAGGAGAGAGAGCGGACAGGGGACAGAGAGGGGAGAGACTGAAGTGAGGAGAGAGAGAGAGAGAGGAGACACAGGAGAGGAGAGACAGGAGAGAGAGCGGACAGGGGACAGAGAGGGGAGAGACTGAAGTGAGGAGAGAGAGAGAGAGGAGACACAGGGGAGAGCGCGGACAGGGGACAGAGAGGGGAGAGACTGAAGTGAGGAGAGAGAGAGAGAGAGAGAGGAGACACAGGAGAGAGCGCGGACAGGGGACAGAGAGGGGAGAGACTGAAGTGAGGAGAGAGAGAGAGAGAGAGGAGACACAGGAGAGGAGAGACAGGAGAGAGAGCGGACAGGGGACAGAGAGGGGAGAGACTGAAGTGAGGAGAGAGAGAGAGAGAGAGGAGAGACAGGAGAGAGAGCGGACAGGGGACAGAGAGGGGAGAGACTGAAGTGAGGAGAGAGAGAGAGAGAGAGAGAGAGAGAGAGAGAGAACTCCGCTGTCTCTGCCTCCGGGACAGGAACAGGAGGGCTCCTCACCTGCAGCTTGGCCATCCCCTCTCCATTGGCCCGAACGCGGATCTCGTTTCCCACCAGCCTCTGCGACGCGGGGAGGGAGAGGAGACACAAGACAGCAGGGCAGGTGACTCGCGTACCGAGACAAGGCACCGAGACGCAGACGGCCGGGACAGCCAGCCAACAAGAAAGCAGCTGGGGTGCGTTACCGTCCAATCACGATTTAGGAAGGCGGATTTAGGAAGGGCTTTATTACAATGCGTCCTGAACTATGACTGACAGGAAGATTAACCAATAGCGAGGCAGATGGGGGTCCATTAATACCCAATCAGGATTTGGGAAGGCGGGGCTTCATCACGATGTGTCCATGAACTTTGACCTTGTTCTCTTCCACGCGACAGCCAGGGCGATCAGCCAGGACACGCGGCACCACCCGGGCCTCCTCAGATCCCCCTCCCCCCCACCCCCCCCGTTTTCTACTCCCTCTCCCTCTCCTCTACCTTCAGGTCCTCCTCCACACACTCGCCCTTCTTGAAGACGGACACTTTCTCCGTCTCCGCCCGGCCCGGGACGGTGAACTCCATCTCCACTTTTGGGGGGGGCGGGCGACCGCGGCTCAGGTCGTACCGGGTGAGAGCTTCCAGAGCCAGGATAGTGTCCTAGAGAGGGAGACAATGATCCAGAGAGAGGAGTCCAGACCCTCACACAGACCCCAGAGACACTCCTCACACAGAGAGGGGAGTCCAGACCCTCACACAGACCCCAGAGACACTCCTCACACAGAGAGAGGAGTCCAGACCCTCACACAGACCCCAGAGACACTCCTCACACAGAGAGAGGAGTATAGACCCTCACACAGACCCCAGAGACACTCCTCACACAGAGAGAGGAGTCCAGACCCTCACACAGACCCCAGAGACACTCCTCACACAGAGAG
>NW_028296705.1:0-94709 GCF_055471065.1 Atractosteus spatula | reverse complement strand
ATGTCTTTTCTCTTTTTTGTATTACAGATTCATCTTTCTCCAAGTTTTCTGTACAAAGTGAGACTCGATCTGCAGTCTTTTAGACCATTCTTCATTATTACACTGCTGTCTTGCTTTTATTCATACTAGCCAGCTTGGTAACTCACATTAAAAATCATCATAAAGGGCTTCTCTTAGTCAGGTGATCAACTGACTTGTGATGTACGTGTACTGCAGGTACTGAAGAACCATCAGATGTTTGAACAATGAATTTCTTGGATGGATTTTCCTGCTTCTTTCTTCCTATTTACAATTTCTGTGTATTTCCACGGGATCCCTGGAGTGTCAGAAAGGTGTTAAAGCTTACTGGCATCTCTGTTTGGCCACTGTAATTAGCATCATGATGAGTGGTCTTAGCACTTTTTCATGCATTGATTTATTGTGGGAATCAGGAGACCAACCTTTCTTTGAACAAGAAGGTCACTCTGTTTGGGTGCAATGGGACCTGGACATCACCAGAGCTCACTGGCCCAATCTCAGCTGTCCAATTGCTGCAAGGCATGCTGGGAGGCAAGGCTGTAGGTTGTGCTGGAGTAGTTTTGTCAGAGGAGTTAATATATTTTTGTAGTGGAATTTGCATATACAGTAATATGTAAAAACAAAAAAGCCACATTATGTAAAACTGTAAAATTCTTATCAATGAGCAGGGAAATGATCTCTCCTTGTTGTACTTTTGTTGTACAGTTTGCAATTACTGTGCATCTCATGCACTCATAATATTAATATTCTGGACTTTATCTGCACCATTACATTACTGATATTTCACTTAGTGCAGCACTAACATAAAGCTTAACATAAAGTACAGTGCTCTCCAAAAGTATTGAAAGAGTGAATGTTAAACTGGAACCTACACAATGAATACTGTACTCTTCTAGTTTTAAATCAATTCACTTCTATCCACTTGGGCTGATTAAATAAATTAACTGCATTGAACTGTTATTTTGAAAGAGCGCATATATTGGGACAATTGGCTGATAGATGTCTCTTGATGGACCGGTGTTCATTGTTGGGTTGTTAACCTTTCTATAAATCTGTTTATTCTTTGACTTCAGTGTTTCATGTCCAAAGTCAAAGTGAAAATACAAAAAATGAAAAATTTGGAATATCCTGCAGCTTTTGCAATTGATAACAGGAAAATTGTCATAGCTGTAAGGGAAAAACTTAAAACACCTGTCCCTGAAATCACCAAAAACTCCAGAATGTGGAATGAAGGTATCAAAATCAACTCTACTCTAGGCAGGTGTTCTCGAACTGTCGTACGTGGAGCGCCCCCTGGTGGTACACCAAATGACCCTGGAAATTTGTCGTGTGCACTGAAAAATTGGGAATTAAAAATTGAATAATTAAAAATTATGTACATTTTTTAACTGTAGTTTACTTAATTGGTTTCAGAAAGCTTGAGACGGGTTTTCATATTTTCTGTTTTAATAAAATTGGTTTATGTGTCAAATACGCAGTCTACGTACTTAGCTACGTTGATACAGCACGCCCTAATACTTGAGCGTTCATACTCCTCTCGAGCTTTCAGAGACGCAGCTTAGAGCCACATTCGCCAACAGAACAAGTGATCGAAAATGAATACCTCGCAAAAATCAAGTATTATGTCATGGCTGAAAGGAATAGATGCCAAGAGTACTGACGCCAGCTCCGATAGATCATGCACACCCATTGAGAACGAGGAGGATTATACATCGGCCACTAGGGTTACCATATTTGAACATCAGAAAAAGAGAACACCCTGAGAAACTTTCCTAATGGCTTATCTGGGAAGAGGGATGGGATGAAGAGGGTTTTCAAAATATCCCATGTTTTATGTTCATTGGTAAAGTAACTGTGATGATGTTTAACTGTGTGAAATGCATAAGTCCCCTCTGCTGCAATAGCAGTATCCTCTGTTTTGCTGCCAGATTTTACAAAATAATCTGTTAATTTAGTTGACAAACTCTCTCCTCGAATTGCCTTTATGTGTTTTTCTGAGTCAACATGAGCTTGCAAGTCAAGTACACCTTTATCTGTCACGGAGACAAAAGTACAAGGCTTACACACCAAACATTCAGCTTCCCAGTCTTCTCTGCCACTTTGACAACATGGAAATGTTATTTTTAGTTCTGCTGTGAATTTACACTTACATTGTGTTTGAGAGTAGGAAAATGAGAAACAAAATAGGGAGCCTTTCGAGGGAATGCTTCTGCACTGCAGAGACTGAGTAAAGACACTGATATTGATGCACAAATTCGCTCTCTCATGACATAATCATACACGTACAGGACGAAAACTGACTGATAACATAGGTTGTGAAGTGAACTAGAGAAGTTAAGAAATTCTCTCTTTTTAACTATCTTTATAACTTTTGTTAATTATTCTTCATGGTGAAAATAATGGGGTTGAAATCCCGGACGTTTCTGCATATTTGAAAATTCCCCCCAGACGGAGATATAAGGATCAAAATAGAGGACATGGCCAGGAAAATCCAGATGTATGGTAACCCTATTGGCCATGGACACTAGCTCTTGCACTGAACCTGACACAGACAGCACTGCTAGTGTTAGCAAGTGTCAGAAAATGGCTACAAGGTGGTACGATATTAATTAAATTAGTGCTCAGTACTATTTTTATTATATGTGTGTGTGAGTGTGTGAGCGTGCTCATGTTGGTCATTGAGATTTTCTTTAGTTCATATGAGAAGATGACTTGTAGATGGTACTTGGATGCTTTGATCAGGGGTGGTACTTGGTCCAAAAGGTTTGAGAACCACTGCTCTATGGGATCCAAACCTCTCTTCTCAACAAGTTGCAATATGTTCAAAACTGCAGCTAGAATACTAACTCACACTGGACCCTGGCAACATATGACTCCTACACTAGGAGTGGGTCTATAAAGTCACATACAGTATTCAATATAAGATCTTGTTACTGATTTTCAAGGCTCTAAACAATCTGGCTCCATCATACATCTCCGACCTTCTCCATGTATACACTCCCTCCCGTAGGCCCCATTCAGTTGAGGCTGGTCCTCTACTCACTGTATTCAGGACTAAATTACAGACTTTTGGTGACCGTGCCTTTTCTCTCACTGCTCCAGTGTTATGGAATGACCTTCCTCAGACTCTACAAAAGACAACTTCTTTAACTCTCTTCAAATCCAAACTGAAAATTGACATTTTTACCAAGGTCTATGTCTGATTGCCTACATCTATAAAAACCTGTATGCTCTTGTTTGTTTTTTGTTTACTTTTAATTGTACTTTTTTTGTCTTTTTCTTTATTCACAATATACAGCGTCCTTGGGTTTGGAAAGGCACTTTATAAATAAATGTTATTATTATTAAAACCACAGTTCATAGAAAACTGAGACAGTAGAACTATAATGCACACATCACATGATTTAAACCTCTTATGATAGTACTGATTGGTTGGAAACACTAAGATGAATATGTTTCATGGACATATGAGACCAAGACAGACCTCTACAAAAGCGATGGAGAAGTTAGTGTCATGATCATTATCCCTCCTCTTAAGGGCGCTCCTGCCCTTTCGTATTTCAGTTGATTACGTGCACCTGCCCCCTGTTCTGCCTCCTTATTTAAGCCTGGTGCTCTCGCTATTCCCCGCTCTTCATTGGAAGACGGTCGTCCGGAAGCCCGCCTACCAGCGGGTCCAGGAGAGACCCGACGGCGTAGGTTCATCACTGTGTCCTGACCATTTGGGGCTCGGAGCGCCTGGCCTCGTTACCTTGGTTTTATTCCCTGTCCCTGTTCTGGATCCTGTTCCGGATTTTAACCTTGTTTGTATCGTCTTGGATGGATCCCCCGGTTTTGGACTTTGGACTGCGCCCCGGATTCCCCCTTTGGACTGTCTGGATTTGTTTGCACTTACCACACCCCTCAAGCACCGGATCACTGTCGTCACACCCCCCTGTCTGTCTACCCATCTTATCCTGTTGAACCTTCCCCTGATGTCCTTCTCCACTTTCTTACTTACATCCTGAACTACGCTTCATGGGAGCCTGGACTGGCTCACATTACAGTTAGGGTGTGGAGAAAAAAAGGAACTGCAGATGCTCCAAAAAAACACTGGAGGAGTTTGGAGGAGGTAATGGAGGTAATGGAGGAGGTAATGTAATGCATAGCTCACTTATATTCATTAGGAAAATATATTAGAAAATATTATACTGTCCAGATCCATCTCCAGATTTAAATTTGATTGAGTAGTATATTACAGGCTGAAGAGAAAACTGAAGGCAAAACATGTCAAGATCAGATAAGAAGTCAAAATATCTGCAATGACTTTTACATTCTGAAATGTATTTAAAGTGAAAGTGTTCTAGTTGTTATGGTCACTGTGTTGAACAGCAAGTTTGATTTTGTTGTGATATGGTCACAAGTATGCCTGGAATTGCCAATAATAAAATAAATATTGTACTCATTTATATTGCTTATATTGATGTAATAATCACAAATACAAATTGCTATCCCAATATGTTTGGTTGGCAATGTAAATGCAAATTGTCAGTGTAAATGTAATGTGACTGTTTTCTTTCTCATTAAAACAGTCCCTATTTTTTAAATCTGAAATTACTTGATTTAGTTTCTGTTGTCATGAATTACCTTATAACATATTCTATTTTCACATTAAAATAAATTCATAAACATAACAATTTTTTCTTTTGAGGGGAAAATTCATTACATTTTACTGTATATGACTGATACTGCAAATAAAAGCATGTGAATGGAATGAAAGATTACCCATTACTCCCAATGGTTTAGTTGATGTTATGGGTGTTGACTGTAGCTTTTCTTCAGTGACATTAGCAGCATCGCCTACAAGGGAAATCAATATTAGTCAAAGCTGACCAAGTGGACATCTTCAGAATCAACAGTGAAACATGAACTAGGGGACACCAGTGAAAACTATTTGGAAGTACATTTAAAACTCACAACAGGAAGGGAAATGTATGCATTTGGTTTTAAAATGGTTAATACATAAAAACAGAGGGTGTAGATGAGGGATGAAGGTGATGTAATTAGTGGAGTACCACACAGATATTTACTAGGACCTCTGCTGTTTCCCTAATTTATATCTCTGTTATAGATTCTGGTATAGTTATTCAACTAGTCATTTTATCAGATGATACCTGATTAAGTCGAATAGCAAGCACTGTATAAGCTGCAAATGAAAATCCAAAACATTTAGCTAAAAGTCAAGACTGGTCAAACACCTGACAGATTATTTTTTATGTAGAAAAATGCAAGTTTTTCAATGAGTTTTGCAAGTACAACACAAAAACAATAAATACAAAGTGGGAAGCTTTGAGCTAAAAGAGGCTACTTATGAAAAACAAAAAGACACTTCAGGGTTTATGTTGACACATCATTTCCATTTCCCAGACAATATGGGGAAGCAATAAAAGGCAAACAAACTGTTAGGCTATATGGTCAATAGTATGTAATTCAAATTAAGGGATACCGTGTTACAATTGTACAATGCACTAGACAGGCCTCATTTAGAATTTGCTATATTTTGAATATTCTAGAGTTTTAGAATGTTAATATTTTGGTTACCAGGTTACAATAATGATGATGGTGCTCTGGAATCAGTCCAGTAAAGAGCAAACAATTGTATTAAGGGACTTTAAGGAATATCCTACACTGACTTTCTGAAATAACTGTCTTCAACAGAGGAAACTATGAGGGGAAGTCATACAAGTTTTCAAAATCATCAAAGTCACAGAAAAAGTCAAAACAGTGGACTTTACACAAAGGGTTGAGGGGAGTGTAGAACAAGTTGCCCAGGCATATTGTAAAGCTGATACCCTCTGGTTCAGGATGAGTTCCTCAGATCAATTAACTTCTCACTACCAAATGGGCTAGATGGGTCAAATGGTCCCCTCTGGTTTGTGACCATTCCTCTAAAATGTCATTGTGAAGAAACAGTAAATTTTATGGGACACTGAGCTTTGATATACATATTGATTTACTGAGATGTTTCATGCACCTCAAATACTTAAAATATACTAAGTCAAAAATGTTTTGTTAATGAGAATCCAACATAAAATAACAAAATACTTGACAGTAACATTTTAAATCCAGTTTGAAAATCACAAGTCTTTTGTGCTCTGTTTAAACTCAAAGGAACACAAAAAGTACATGAGAATTCAATATACATCTTAGATACACCTGGGATATTGAGAAAGACATGGGCTTACCATGAATCACCACACTCAGAGCTGCAAAGCAGCATAAAATCTTAATTATCCAGTTCTCTGTCATGTCTTCAACAGTCCCAAGACTTTCAGTGCTCACTAAACTGTTACAAGGCAACTGTCCGAGTCAGCCAGGCTCTCCTATATTTAGATAAATCACTGGTGATCCAGCAGAGCATTGTCTGTTCTTCTCAGATACTGAGAAACTGTCTTGAAACATTCATTTCCTGCTGCCTGGGCTATTTTTTCCACTATAAGCACGTGGTGTGATTATCAGAGTGCACAGGCTTTACAGAACTTCTCAAGCCTACTTGCTGTACGCATATACTGGGGTAATCACTTTTCCACTGTCCACTTTTCATCCAAGCTCAGCAGTCACGTTTGTTGTTACCTATATTACTGATACAGTGAATTGCTACAGTGACGTTAATATTACTAATCAGACAATTCAATTTTAGGCATTTGTAAATGGTACATAGTAGTGGAGAATGAAGTGGCAGATCAATCAGGCACTTGACTGCTAGTGTGGAAGACTAAATGAGGTGAACTCTTGAGAAGGGTCAAGACAGTGACTATGCGCAGGAGAGGTTTTCTGTTGGCACCCAAGACTGACTTCTAAACTAAATAGAATATAACCTACAATTAAATCTGTCTTTCTCTAACCCGGACGCCACAAAGTTATATCCTGGAGCCTATCTCCCTATTCTAAAATGCACCCACTAAGCAGGAGAAGCAGTCTAAACAGACAAATTCTTCACTCAGGAACACCAAGTTCCCTACAAATTACAGCATAGCTACAGTAACTCTCTTAAGTAAGATTCAAATACTTCGTTTCAATTGGGTGTTTTTGGATGTTGTCGAACGAGGAACGTTTGCCTGGCACATGCTTTAAGTTCTGTCTGCTCTTGTCTCATCTCTCTCTTGCAGTCTGTATTTCCCTCATGGTCTTCTCTTTTTTCCCTCCTTTCTCTGTCTTGATCTGATCTCATATGTCTGGACTGTTGATTGACACTTAACCATTTACCCAGAACTTAAATAACTAAGGTAAACCAGAAGATTATTTTGACCAGTATGTCTCACACTGAGCACAACTAAGTAAACATCTCTTGGTTTGAAGCTCTGGGAAGTAGAAGTGGAAGTGGAGCAACACTAGGTTACAGTAGGTATTACCCATTGTGTCTAGACTCTTAGAGACACCTTCATTTTCATCTACCTCAGCCTGTAACAATATTCAATGTGTTTTGCAAATCCCTGACCTGATCTAGAGGCAAATATTCAGCAGAAGTGTCAAATTAGAATGCTTTGGAAATCAACATTTATAAAGGTCATAAAGACATTATACAACTATGGTTTAAAGGATCCTTTTCATATCTTTGGTGAGCTGTGATAGCAAAGTTCCTAAAAAGCAGTCTGAGCTGATCGAGCAATGTGGTGTCCCAAAGGTTATGCACAAGTTAGGTAACTCCTACTTTAAAATTAAAACAGATATTGGCTAAAGAGTTCTGACCATGACCTGTCTCACAATGATAATGTTCAGTATCACAAATGTAATATTTCATTTAAGTGTAAAATTCCAACCTTTACAATTATTCATATTTGTTAGTTGAAACTTCTTGCGTGAAAAAGAGAATACAACGTTAGTTTTGTGTTCTTCAAAGTCTTAAAGTGACTCACATGGAACATGTGAGTCAAATAACCAGTAATTAGTCCATTGAGGCACAAGAAACATGATAGCAGATCAGTGAGAACTCTGAGCCTGAATGTGGTTCTTAGTCACAAACTAAGGCTGTTGTGGTGTACAAGCTAACCGCTCCATGTTTCTTCCAAATTCCACTCCTGTTAAAAGTCATCTGTTGCAAATAGTGAATTGAGTTCCTGCCTTGATACCATTTAACCTTTCAAAAGTAAAAAAATAGTCACTGCAGGAAGTTGTGGTTTTCGGCACTAAGTGCTGTTAAGGTGTAAATCATTATATTACCATCTAAACTATATGGAAACAGTTGATTATTATCTGACATAACACAGCAGAAGCTGAAAATAAACAGTGAAAGCTGTTTAATGTCAAAGTGAATGATTACTGCTTAGAGCACTTCTTTAGCTTACGATAGCATCCAGCCCTGTAGTACTTTACTGTAACTAAGACTGAGCATTGTTGATTACTTCACTAACATATGCAGGGCATTAAACTGACTGTTAATGAATTAAAATCTTTTAGATTTCCATTCCTTCAGTATTTTAATCATCAACACAGTATTGAAAGATGCAAATACATTTAAAATTCAGAGCTATTAAATAGTTGTAGCACCATCTATGCAGGACTGAACTAATAATCCATGCAATGGACTAATAACTGGTAAGTTGTGGGTTCAGATCACAGGAGGAGCATTACTGTTGTACCCTTTAGCAACACAGTTGCTTGCAGTACAGTTGCAGACTGTGCACATGAAGTCACTTTTGATAAAAGGTTGAGCCAAATTAATAATCAATGACCATTGAGTTCTTTGGCTCTTTGACTCAGACCCTCAGCTCACAAAGAAGTTACCAGAGCTCTTCATCACTGCACTGGGTGGGTTTGTGTCCCTTTGGTAAATGGTGACAGGAAATGGGTTAACTGCTGAGACCAAGAGAACAAGGTTGTATCAGTAAATGGAGTTTATAATGAAAGTTCGGGAGGGATGATAACCAAATTCAATCAGTCTCAGCTGCCAGTCATTCGCAATCACTTGTGACATCATCTCACCTAAAATACTAGAAATACTGTACACAATCCCCTTCTCTCATTGGGATACATCTTTCTGCAACTCTGTTTTTCCCTACCTTTATTAATACTGCTGTTTATTTTCACTTTGCAATGGATATTCCAGCTTGCTGTTCCAATTAATATTTTTGGATCTCAATCATAATCCACATTTTCCCTGTACCTGCAGGTGCTTCATCTGCTGCTTTGCCATCTCAGTCATTTGCTTATGAACCTCATCCAGCCTCATCCCCCAGTCCCTTTCCAAGATTCCATGCCTTTCGAAAGACTGGAATTTGCCATTGTCATTCAGTCACTATAAAAAAATCCAGCCTCACAGCCCTTCTTTTATTTCTCCTGCAAACCCAGGCTGCTCTGGACGAACACAAACCTGCTGTGACGTTTGCAGATCATGTTTCAAAGTGGATGAGACCTTTCCTGCCTTTATTAACTGGATTTAGAAAAACCCTCATCATACTCTCCTTTAACCCAAAATCTGTTCACAATATACAACTAGGAGAGTTGCAGCTTTTTACATATTAAAGGTGTCCAACAAACAAGTCCTGGGCTTCCAGTAAACTTATGCATCACCTGATGATGTCATCCAATCAGATGCAAAGAGTCTGCCTGCTGACCGACTGAGCCTCTCCTCACATTCATCGGGCCGTGCTCCGAAAAACACGCAGAAAAGTTAAAAAAGAGCCCTTGCTGCTCCTGATGCCATCACTTCAGCCCCAGCTCTGACTGACATCCTACCTTCCTCGTGACTGCATCCCATTGTATTTTCCCACCTTGCTGTCAGTTACATTTTGCACGTAAGGAACTTCTGTCTCTGCTGGGCCACCTAAACTATGCCATGCAGGCTATACCTTTTAGTTCACATCTTCTCAAACTTGCATCATTAGTATGATCCTTACCCCAGTCCTACTTTGCAATTTGAGGTAAAACTTTGGTGGTGGTGCTTCTTTTAAAAAATGGAATGAGTTGTTTTTTATGATGAATCTTCTTTCCGAAAAGTTTTTTACAGCTACAGCTCTCTCCTTCTTATCATTGCTCCTCTTTATTCAAACAGTTTCCAGCTTTCATACATGCTTCTTTTGAGGCCACAATTGGAAACAATGAATGCTTATTAAGTCATATAATGTTGCCGTTTATACTTAACAAAGAAACATCTTCTAAACTTATCATGAAATTCCTCAGTCATCTCAAAGGCTTTCTCTTAAGAATAATTTCTAATTGGTGCAGCTCACATCCCTGTATGTAATTTCAATAATATTTCTGATTTCTCTTTCATGTTTTCAAAGTTTAGGATATTATCCCTGGATTCTAACAAGATCCCCGTCCAGGTCATCCTTATTCAGATCTTGTATTCCCCTGTATCGCCCTTTCCATCACTACCTCCAGCTGATGTAAAATACTACTCTATATTTGCACCTCACACCCTCAGTTCCTACTGGACTTCCTTAAGATGTTTTCCATCCTTCCACCTCTTCTCAAATGTAAAATTAATGTAAAATAAGATCTGCGTATGACCAATTTAAGCCTTTCTACATCAGCCCTTAAGAACCTCTACTCTATTATCTTCAGCTTCTCGTCTTTCAAGGAGCAACTCCCACTGATCCTCTTTTTGCTAATGGAAAAGTCCTGTAATGTAATGTAACTGTTTTTCCTATAATCTGAATGAAGTTCTTGCAAAGTCTGGATTTACTGTTGATAAATTCTGTTTGTTCCTTTCGAATTGAAGCTGCCTCATCAGCAGCTCATCAACACATTCCAGGTTTACGGCCGATCGCCCACATCAATAAAAACCTGTATGCTCTTGTTTATTTATTTCTTTGGTTACTTTTAATTGTACTTTTTTTGTCTTTTTCTTTACTCACAATGTACAGCATCTTTGAGTTTGGAAATTTGCTTTATAGATAAAAGTTATTATTATTAAAACCAAAGTTCCTAGAAAAGTAAGACAGCAGAAGGATATATCACATGATTTAAACCTATCACGGTAGTACTGATTGGTTGGAAACACTAAGACAAAACATTGGAATAATGTTTCATGGACATATGAGACCAAGATAGACCTCTACCAAAGTGATGGAGAAGTTAGGGTGTGGAGAAAAAAGAATTGCAAATCTTCCAAAAACACTGGCTCATCTGAGAGGCATGGAGGAGATAATGTCATACATGGCTCACTTGAGCTAAAAAACATTATATTATATATTATCAGAAAAAATGTTAGAATGCCTTAGACTGGCCAAGCCGATCTCCAGATTAAAATCCAATTGAGCAGCATTTTACAGCAGAAGAGAAAATTAAAGGAAGAAGATGCCAAGAACAGACAAGACGTCAAAGTTTCTGCAGTGACTTTTAATTTCTGAAATGCATTTAAAGTGAACGTTTTCTAGATGTTATGGTTACTGTGTCGAACACCAACTATGATTTTGTTGTAAGATGGTCACGTTTGCCTGGAATTGGCAAAATAATACATATATTGTACTCATTCATATGGATCTCATAATCACAAATACAAATTGCTATCCCAATATGTTCAGCAGGTATTGTAAATGCAAATGGTTGGTGTATGTGACTCTCTTTTCGTTCTCAGTAAAACAGTCCCTTATTTTTTTACTATTTTACCTGCAATTATTTCATTTTATTTTCATTGTCTTTGTTACGTTCCAGTGTGTGGTCCATGTGTGTTTTTGTCGCTATGTTCCACACTTCCTGACTTTGATTGTTCTCCCTCCCCACTGGTCCATCATTACACCATTGTTTCCGTATTACATCATCATCAATCAGCTTCTCGGCCAACCAGAAGTCAGCTTATTCAATATTTAACTTGGAGGTTTTCAGAATGAAGGGCCCTTTCGCTTGACTTTGGTTCTGCTCGGCTCAGCTTCATTTCACTTTCGTTTTGCTTCGGCTTCGCTTCTCCATTTTCGTTCGTTTCGCTTTGTGTGTGTGTGTTTTCGTACAGCTTCGGCTTTGTTGTTTTATATTTGTCTCCTTGTACGTTTGTTTGTTTGTATTTTCCTTTATTTCGCCATTACCTTGCCCAAACGTGTTATATCAACCTCTGTGCTCCTTTGTATCCTATTCCTTGTGTCTTCTTTTGTTTTCACTTATTTGTATTCATAGTCACTTGTGTATTTGTGTGAACTTTTGTGTTAAGGGTTAGTTTAGGTTGTTGGGTACATTGTACACACGTAGTTGATCTTTGTATTAGTAACACTAGTTTAGGGCGGGTGAGTGCCTTTTGTCTTGTATGGTTTTGAGTAGTTACTGAAGGTTTAGCTAGGGTGTTAGAAGACACAGAAGACCGAATGCTTCGGGTTTTGTTTTGTAGTTAGATCAGCTTCCCCTCATTTTATTAGCCAGCTCCATTTTGTTTGTTATTTTCTTCTCTTTGCACCACTCTAGTTCCCTTTCCCTGTGTGTTATTGTGTCCTATTACGTACCACTCACGTATTCACTTTAAAATAAATCCTTTTTGCACCAAACTTGTTGTCACGCTTGCTAAGTCCTCACCAGAAATCCACCTGCATCCAAATCCATCCTAAATGTTACACCCCTTTACCCCTAGAAACTTGGGGTCTCAACAGTCTTGCTTTCTGTTTTTTTGTTTCTATGATGCCTCATTTAATATAAGCATTTGTAAGATTTTAGGATTTACTGTATTGTCTTTTGGTTCATAGTAACCAAATAAATTACTCTATAGCAGATTGGATTTTCTCATAGGAAAAATAAGTTTATACTCTTATAAAGTAAAGTACTCTACTCTCTCTTCTACTGTGTGTACCTGATTCTGTAAAGAACAATATATGAATGGAATTAAATTATTCCCAAAAGTTTAGTCATAGTTAAATACATCGACTGAGGCTTTCCTCCAATGACACACAAAAAATTTACTGAAATGGAAACCAGGAGATGTAGATAAAGGAAAAAGATAAATGAAGAATGCTCAAATTGGGGTGAGGGATATGTACCACAGGGATATGTACTAAGACCTCTGCTAATTCCTAATGTATGCCAAAGATATGGATTTTGATATGGATATGGATAGTTATTAAACTAGTCAACTTTTCAGATGACACCTGATTAAGAGGATTTGCATATACCATAGAAGCAGCAAATGAAAATATTTTTTTTAGATAAAATTCAAGACTGGTCTAACACCTGACAGATTATTATTAGTATAGACAAATGCACTTAGTTCTGTAGGTAGTGTAATGGAAAGTTACTGAGAAAAGGTGTTTTATCCTAAAAATGTTGTTTACGGACAGAGCTGTGCTGCAGAAGCAGCTGGATACTTAGAACAAAGTGTGATAGCACCCAACTCGTCAAGGGCACGGGATGTTTTAATAATGTTTATCTCTGCTGCTTGAAGAAGGGAGTATGAGAAACTATTTGAATAACTGCTCTTCTTTGCTTAAAGCAGAAACCTATAAGGAATGGAAAATTACTGCTTTGCCTGTCCTTGAAGTGTTGCATTAGCTTAAAAAAGATATAAAACAAGGGCTCTCCCTGCTTGCTTTTGAATCAGCTTTCACTTCTCTGCACAGACGGGCGATGGCTTTTTCCCATATTGCAATATGAATAAATACCTTACTGAGTGAATGAGAATACCTCTCCTGGCTCTTCTTCGATAAAATTCCACAACAGTAGAAAGCACAAACTTTAAAAACAAATGGGGAAGCTTAGAGCGAGAAGAGGATCTAAGTGTGTGTTTGAGTGTTTATGTTGACACATCATTTAGATCTCTCAGACAACGTGGGGAAGCTTACCACAAATCACCAGGTTCAAAGTTGCAGAGAAGCATAAAACCTTAAAACACCAGTTCTCTGTCATGTCTTTGAATGTCCTGAGACTTCCAGTGCTTAATAAACTGTTACAACAATCCTTAACAACAACTATAGCTATACAACTATACTTAATAAACTGTTACAACTATCAAGGCTCTTCAGCTCTCCTACATTTGGACAAACCTCTTCAGATCCAGAAGAGCATTGTCTGTTCTCAGATACTGAGAAACTGGTTTGACACATTCACTTCCTGCTGCCTGGGCTACTGTCACCACATGGTGTGATTATCAGAGTGAACTGACTTTACTGAACTTCTCATGCCTACTTCCATAGACTGGGGTAAACACTTTTTCCACAGGCCACTTTTCATCCAAGCTCAGCGGTTGCCTTTGTTGTCACTTATGATTTCAACCAATATTACAGTGCATTGCTATACTACTGTCAATATTTGCAATCAGATAATTCATTGTTAGGTATTTGCAATTTGTACATATTGCCCTGCACATTACAATGCACTAACGTAGTGAGGCACCGTACAGTGTGATCAGTATTTCATTGACACCTCCTTCCAGGCATCCTACCTGATTATCCTGGAGAAGCTGGGACAGTGCTCTGTGCCTCCTGATCATTAACAGTTATTTGGTTTGAAAGATGCCTGTCTCCCCTTTACTCCTTCCCTGTTGTGATCACCTTGAGACCCTGGCCCCTTATTCAAACCCTAGAGTTCTGGTCTGAGAGGGGATATATAAGCTTTGGCCACTGAAGAGTAGATTTCAGAGGCTGGAGCAAGGAGACATGGGGGCTCTTTTCTTTTTCTATCCTGTATTTTTGTAGAGCTTATCCAGGGAGTACAAAAGAACAAGTTGTGTAGGACTCTGGAGACTGAAAAGGATGTTACAGACAACCGAAGAACTGTGCTGTCTTTCTTCCTCAGGGAGACAGAAGGAAGCATACCTAGATAACAAGACTGAACAGATTTGGAAATGGTGAAACACGTTGGATTTTCTTTTATAGGACATGATATAGAACAGAACAGATAGGACTATGTAGCATATAAGAATTTCTCCTTGAAACTTTTTTGTTAAACTCAGGTCAAAGACCAAGAGATGTGGGTATCTACCACAAAAGGTGAAGACTTTGCTGAGCCAAGGCTCAGAAGTCTTTGTAAAATGTGTGCTGTACACTGCCCATAGAGATAGGTGTCTGCTATGGTTCAGGAGATACCAGAAGGTACCAGAGTCCTAGCCTGTGGCTGCTATGGCAGTGAGGACACTACAGAACCTAGACACTGACAGAGGTTGGTGTGCATCTGTCACACCAACACAGATATTGTAAAACTGACACAAAATTGAAGGGTATCCTGGCACTGATACTACCCATAAGGGACTTAGTAGCAGTAGAACTCCTATTCCCATAAGGCATCTGTCCATACCATGATGACCTAAGTCCATGTGACAGGCCAGGGCTGAGACAGTGACAAAACAGTGAGTGGAGCTGGTACAGGGGACTGGTCAAGGGTGGTGTAGCTTGGGCGGACTGGTCTCTGGGCTTTGGGAACTGCAAATAATATGGGTCAGAGACCCTCAGTCGAGCTATTATTTAGATGGAATGTGTCAAAAACAATAACAAGGCAGGTAAAAAGTCCAAAAGGCTCTCATTTAGTGTATTACTATGGAAGAGAGGCCCGGAGGGGGGCCATATACAGCACTACTCTCAGAGGAGAGTACATGAAAAGGGGAATTAGCTCCAATGGTAGAGCAGAAAATTTGCCCAGTGGTCTGAAAGGGGTGTGGTGACATTGGGGATCCACTTGCAGCAAAGACCCTTAAGTGTGTGCTGCCCAACTTGGACTCACAATAAATACACGTCCCTTGTGTTTCTTGTGTTTTTTTGTTGTTGTCTGTAGAGAGCGATAATCTCTCTTAAACTTTTGTCATAGGAAATTGGAAAATCTGGAACTTGTTAGGAGCAAATACAACCTTCCAATACTAACTGTATTTGAAAGCATCATTTCTGGTGATGAGAAAATTTGTTCAAGATGTTTTAAAAGCCTTTAAGAGTTATATAGAGTACTGTAAACGCCAGAAGCCATATCACCCTGCATCTCAAAAATGGCAACCCCCTAAAGCTAAGCAGTTGTGAGCCTAGTCAGTAATTGAATGGGGGACTTCCTGGAAAAAGCTAGTTGCTGCTGGAAGAGGTGTTAGTGTGGCTAGCAGGGGGTGCTCACCCTGCTGTCTGTGTGGGTCCTAATGGCCCAGTATAGTGAGCGGGATACTATACTGTAAAATGGTGCTGTTCTTTAGATGAGTTGTAAAGTCAAGGTCCTGCCTCTCAGTGGTCATTAAAAATCCTGGGGCTTTTCTTGAAAAGAATAGGGGTGGAACTCCAGCGTCCCATTGGCCTTTACCAATCATGGCCCCCTAAGAATCCCCATCTATGAATTGGCTTCATCACTCTGTTCTCTTCCCCACTGATAGCTGATGTGTGGGGAGCATTCTGGTGCACTATGGCTGCCGTCACATCATCCAGGTGGATGCTGTGCATTGGTGGAGGGGCATCCCCAATACCTGTAAAGCACTTTGAGTGGAGTGTCCAGAAAAGGGCTATATACGTGTAAGAAATTATTATTATTATTATTATTACATGTGTAATCTAACAAATGCAAAATTTGCATGCTTTCACGAGTGTAAAAGATTTCTTTCTTTCAGGCTTTTTTCTGTTTTGTTCTGTTTTCATTCGTTTTTCTGCACAGTATCATTAAAATGCTTCTTTGCATTGCAATGTGCTTTGGCAGTGGTTGGATTCCAACCCATTAACTTGAAGGAACTAAAGTTAAAAAACTAGCAAACGTGACCACTGGGCCACACTAAGCCTGAGGTACACTCATGAAAGTGCCTTCTTATCTTTTTCTTCAAGAACTAATCAGCATCTGATTGTGATGTAATGTGATTGGACAGTGGAGATTAAAATGGAATTAAAATGTTATGACGAGCAACAAACATGCTCACACCAGGGATTGAACAGGCTCTTCTGCGTCAAAAGTAGACATTAAAACTGCTTACAGAATTCTAAAGTAACTGGTGAGGTCACAGAATGGTAAGTTTAAAAGGTCAGGTGAAAAACCAGGAAAGGCATTGCTCTGTGGGGCAATGAATAGCTCATTAGATTTCTGAACATTGATGTTAAAAAAGGCATCTAAAGGGTGTGGGTTCAAATACCCCCAGAGTTACCTTCTGCACTAACTTGCAGTGTCTTTGCTCTTCTTAAAGAGCTTGTATTTCAAGTAGAAGTGTCACCGTTTGCTGTTACTTGCCTTTCTCCTTATGGTGCGTACTTGATGCATCTGAGAGTCTTCTAAGGTGCTCAACAAATGGATTTGGTCGACGCATTCAGTCCTTCAGGAGCAAGTGGGTTGTTTCGCTATCTAATTTTAAGCATTTGCTTCTTAGTCTTACAGTAGCAGGAGTTGTTTGGTGTATCTGAATTGAATACATGTCTGATTAAGTCAAGTTGGTGTCTTGCCTGTGAATTAGTATGGGTCAGCGGAGTAAAAGAACCTGAGCATTATAAGAAAAAGTTCCCTCACCTGTATTGAGGGTGGTGTAGTCAGACTGCATTTATTTTATTTAAAGACATAATAGAGAAAGGTCGGGAGGCAAACTGAAATCAAATAAAAACTATTTTACTGACTGCTTAGTCTTGTGGAGTGTTCTTTTTTTCTTCTCTGCCCCGTCACCTACTACCATGCACTACTTTGGCGTTTGAATGGATCATTCCTGGTGACTAGATAGCTTGATCGCGTCATCTAACCAGCAGTTTAAAAAATGCCCCGAAGACTCTGAAAGACCAAAGAAACGCAAAGCCTCCCTGGTGTAGAAGCCCTCCTTTTAGAAAGATTCTACATGGCTCTCTTGTTTCTGATATTTTTCTGTGAAGTTGCTTTAAAACACATCCCGTGCGATGCAATGCGCTCTGACACCGGTGGAATTCGAGCCCACCCCCCTGAAACCTAAAAATCAGCACCTTATGCCACTTGGCTGCGCAAACCCAAGACCCCAGCCCTAAAAGTGCCTTCTTCTCTATTTTTCCGCGATCACTAACGAGCGCCTAAGTGAAATGTAAGGGCATTAGGCAGTGGGCCTTAAAATACACTTTCCCGTCAATACAGTTTACATCAAACCTCATACCGCACTGAGTAAAGGTTTAGACAGCTCTGTGGCTTGAATTTGAGATTGTCACAGAATGCAAACTGTAGAAGGAGGAACAGGCTGTGATTAATTAAGTTGCGTTAGTAGCCAGGATTGTGAAATGTATGCCTCCACCCCAAGATTTTACACTTCAAGTTTTCTGAGGCAGACAACAAACAACAGCAGGGCACAATTAGAAACAGGATAAGAACACACTGACCATCCTGACAGGAGGCAATTAACACACCTTAGGTACTGAGGCACAGAGGTGTGAGTGGCTGTTGAGCCAGTTTGAACCACACCTTGGGCAGAGGTGGAGGTGGCAGGAAACAAAGAATTGATAGGGGTCCTCTATGTGTAGCTGCTCTTCTTTGTAGCGTCAAAGACTTTCTAACACTAGGAAGAGCAGTCGCACACGAGGCAGGAGTAAACCACGTCCGAGCGATCACCTTGCTCTGACACCATTAACGCTGCAAGTATTTCACGGTAGAGACATCTTTACTATTTTACTCATCACGTTAAAGGAAGGATGCGATGGCTTTCGGGGGACGGGGTTAGGAGGAACAACGATCTTGGTTCCACTGGGGATCGAACCCAGGCCCTACTGCGTGTAAAGCAGACGTGATAACCACTACACTATGGAACCTCAGGACAGAGTCTGCCTCCAGAAGGAATAGGATCCGCACGGGAACCCCTCTTGTGACAGTGTACAATACGATCTGTATTGCGTCTGATTTTCCTGCTTCAGATCTGGGACACTGTCCTCCGTGCTGTGGACACAGGAATGTGTAGAATTCTAAAGTAACTGGTGATGTCACAGAACGGTAGGGTTAAAGGTTCGGGTGAAAGGTCACGTGAGCAGTGGCTCTGTGGCGCAATGGATAGCGCATTGGACTTCTAGACGGTGAGTGTGTGAAGACATTCAAAGGTTGTGGGTTCGAGTCCCACCAGAGTCGACTTTTGCACTAATTCGCAGTGTGCTCGGTCTTTCTGAAAGAGCTCGCATTTCAAGTAGAAGTGTCATCCCTCTGCTGTGGAACGTGTTTCTCCTTATGGTGTGTACTGGATGCGCCTGAGAGTGTTCTAAGGTGCTCAGAAGATGGCTTTGGTCGAAGCACAACCGCCAAGCCCTAAAAGCGCCCCCTTCTCTTTTGTTCCGCGAGCACTGACGATCGCCTCATGCAGATGACGAACAGGTCACAATTAGCAACAGGTTAAGAAGACACTGGCCATCCTGACAGGAAGCAATTAACACACCTTAGGTACTGAGGCACAGAGGTGTGAGTGGCTGCTGAGCCAGTTTGAACCACACCTTGGGCAGAGGGGGAGGGGGTAGGAAACAAAGAAGTGATAGGGCCCATAACACCTAAGGTCTGCATACTCCCAGTTCTCAAACGACCCAGGCCTCCTCCTGATAAGCAGTGGAAAACCCCCTGGGTGGGGGGGGGGAGTGGCTAACGGAAGGGCTAAGAAGATGGGAGCCTGAATAGAGGGGCACTCTCTCTTTCCGCAAAGCCCTCGACCCAGGGCAGGCAGCGCAAGGGAAACCGCAGGCTGCGAGACCACACAGGAGAGGAACCACGGGTCCAGGAACTGCAGATCACGCGAGCCATTGGCAGTGGAATGGAGGTACTGTGCAGAGACTTTGATTAGCTCTAGGCAAGGACCATAGAAACTGGCCTGGTGAACCGCTATTGAAATGAGGGGAATGCATGGTGCAGCCTGCAGGAGGACTCCCCACATAGCCCAAAGAGAGATTTGGGAAATTGGATGTGTGGCATCCCTCTTCTATGTGCAGCTGCTCTTCTTTGTAGCGTCATAGACTTTCTAACGCCCTCTCTTTGTTACCTAAAAGGACTGCTGACCCATGGGAATCCATTGTGGCCCTTGGAAGTATCTTTTGGGGCTGCAGATGCTGGTTTTCTGTGTCTTGGGGTAATAGTGAATGTTGATGTACTTAGAACATAAAAGGGGAACTCGTGTGATATTCATGTCTTTTTCTAGTCAGTGTGTGCATTGGTGATTCTGGGAGATGAACAGGAACTGTGGAAAACTTGAGAGAGACCAGCAGCCCCTTTGTGTTTGCTAGGAAGCGCAGTCGCACACGAGGCAGGAGTAGACCACGTCCGAGCGATCACCTTGCTCTGACACCATTAACGCTGCAAGTATTTCACGGTAGAGACATCTTTACTATTTTACTCATCACGTTAAAGGAAGGATGCGATGGCTTTCGGGGGACGGGGTTAGGAGGAACAACGATCTTGGTTCCACTGGGGATCAAACCCAGGCCCTACTGCGTGTAAAGC
Source organism: Atractosteus spatula (assembly GCF_055471065.1). Lineage (NCBI taxonomy): Eukaryota > Metazoa > Chordata > Actinopteri > Semionotiformes > Lepisosteidae > Atractosteus > Atractosteus spatula. The sequence continues at coordinate 74,438 of NW_028296705.1, read as the reverse complement.
AGACGTGATAACCACTACACTATGGAACCTCAGGACAGAGTCTGCCTCCAGAAGGAATAGGATCCGCACGGGAACCCCTCTTGTGACAGTGTACAATACGATCTGTATTGCGTCTGATTTTCCTGCTTCAGATCTGGGACACTGTCCTCCGTGCTGTGGACACAGGAATGTGTAGAATTCTAAAGTAACTGGTGATGTCACAGAACGGTAGGGTTAAAGGTTCGGGTGAAAGGTCAGGTGAGCAGTGGCTCTGTGGCGCAATGGATAGCGCATTGGACTTCTAGACGGTGAGTGTGTGAAGGCATTCAAAGGTTGTGGGTTCGAGTCCCACCAGAGTCGACCTTTGCACTAATTCGCAGTGTGCTCGTTCTTTCTGAAAGAGCTCGCATTTCAAGTAGAAGTGTCATCCCTCTGCTGTGGAACGTGTTTCTCCTTATGGTGTGTACTGGATGCGCCTGAGAGTGTTCTAAGGTGCTCAGAAGATGGCTTTGGTCGAAGCACAACCGCCAAGCCCTAAAAGCGCCCCCTTCTCTTTTGTTCCGCGAGCACTGACGATCGCCTCATGCAGATGACGAACAGGTCACAATTAGCAGCAGGTTAAGAAGACACTGGCCATCCTGACAGGAAGCAATTAACACACCTTAGGTACTGAGGCACAGAGGTGTGAGTGGCTGCTGAGCCAGTTTGAACCACACCTTGGGCAGAGGGGGAGGGGGCAGGAAACAAAGAAGTGATAGGGCCCATAACACCTAAGGTCTGCATACTCCCAGTTCTCAAACGACCCAGGCCTCCTCCTGATAAGCAGTGGAAAACCCCCTGGGTGGGGGGGGGGGAGTGGCTAACGGAAGGGCTAAGAAGATGGGAGCCTGAATAGAGGGGCACTCTCTCTTTCCGCAAAGCCCTCGACCCAGGACAGGCAGCGCAAGGGAAACCGCAGGCTGCGAGACCACACAGGAGAGGAACCATGGGTCCAGGAACTGCAGATCACGCGAGCCATTGGCAGTGGAATGGAGGTACTGTGCAGAGACTTTGATTAGCTCTAGGCAAGGACCATAGAAACTGGCCTGGTGAACCGCTATTGAAATGAGGGGAATGCATGGTGCAGCCTGCAGGAGGACTCCCCACATAGCCCAAAGAGAGATTTGGGAAATTGGATGTGTGGCATCCCTCTTCTATGTGCAGCTGCTCTTCTTTGTAGCGTCATAGACTTTCTAACGCCCTCTCTTTGTTACCTAAAAGGACTGCTGACCCGTGGGAATCCATTGTGGCCCTTGGAAGTATCTTTTGGGGCTGCAGATGCTGGTTTTCTGTGTCTTGGGGTAATAGTGAATGTTGATGTACTTAGAACATAAAAGGGGAACTCGTGTGATATTCATGTCTTTTTCTAGTCAGTGTGTGCATTGGTGATTCTGGGAGATGAACAGGAACTGTGGAAAACTTGAGGGAGACCAGCAGCCCCTTTGTGTTTGCTAGGAAGCGCAGTCGCACACGAGGCAGGAGTAGACCACGTCCGAGCGATCACCTTGCTCTGACACCATTAACGCTGCAAGTATTTCACGGTAGAGACATCTTTACTATTTTACTCATCACGTTAAAGGAAGGATGCGATGGCTTTTGGGGGACGGGGTTAGGAGGAACAACGATCTTGGTTCCACTGGGGATCGAACCCAGGCCCTACAGCGTGTAAAGCAGACGTGATAACCACTACACTATGGAACCTTAGGACAGAGTCTGCCTCCAGAAGGAATAGGATCCGCACGGGAACCCCTCTTGTGACAGTGTACAATACGATCTGTATTCCAGCTGTTGCGTCTGATTTTGCTGCTTCAGATCTGGGACACTGTCCTCCGTGCTGTGGACACAGGAATGTGTAGAATTCTAAAGTAACTGGTGATGTCACAGAACGGTAGGGTTATAGGTTCGGGTGAAAGGTCAGGAGAACAGTGATTCAGTGTCATCATTTGTCATCTCCCCACAAGCGTTTTGCAATAGATTTGAAAATCCACAGCTCTTTAAGATCACTTGTAATGGGAAATCAAGTGAAATCAGTAGCTTTTTCTTTGTGGTGTTTTTTCTGAATATGAGTGGCCACAGGATCGATTGTGTTTTTACTACGGCTGGCTTTTTTTAAGTTGTGATGGCAGATTTTAAAGCTGGAGTTGACTGAGCGGGGTAGAACGGATCTGTGTCTTGCAATTGCTGGCCTGCATCTATTTTTGTTGTAAGAACTTGAGGTGGGAGAGTGTACTGGATGAGTGCTGAGAAAGACGGGCATCAGTAATGTATTTAGTTTTATTTTCTTCCCGCTTGGATTGATCAAGTATTACAGCAGATGGTTTGGAGTTTTTTATAGTGACAGTTTCCGGGACTTCCTTCCCTCTCTGTTCAGGTTCTCTGTATTTCATGGTCCCTTTTAGTATGCCGTTTTTATTGTTCTCTGTACGGATAAGGCTGAAATCGTAATTGAGGTTTAATGTTTGTTGTTGGGGATTTTTGTACAAATTTAATTCCATTTTAGTTCTTTTTTACGTACATAAACTGAAAGTGGCTGGAGATTGTAACTTATTCTGGTTTAATTTGGTGTGGCTGGCCTTACAACAAAAATATTACTGGGTAGCCTTTTTGAAGTGGATCAAGTGGGTTGTTTTGCTATTTTATTTAGAGCATTTGCTTATTAGTCACATGTAACTCTTTGTTCCTTGGTGTTCGTGTACAGGCATTCACCTAATGGGGCTGGAGTTGTTTAGTACTTTTGTCCTATCTGAATTGAATACATGTCTGATTAAGCCATGTTGGTGTCTTGCCTGTGAATTAGTCTGGGAGTAAAAGAACCTGAGCATTATAAGAAAAGGTTCCCTCACCTGTATTGAGGGTGGTGTAGTCAGACTGCATATATTTTACTTAAAGACATAATAGAGAAAGGTCGGGAGGCAAACTGAAATCAAATTAAAATTATTTCACTGAATGCTTAGTTTTGTGGAGTGTTTTTTTTCTTCTCTGCCCCGTCACCTTTCACAAATACAACCATGCACTACTTATGGCGTTTGACAGGATCATTCCTGGTGATTAGACAGCTTGATCAAGTCTTCCAACCAGCAGGTTAGAAAACACCCCAAAGAGTCTGAAAGACCTAAGAAACTCTAAGCCAGTGTGCTCTCACCAGCATAGAAGCCCTCCTGTTAGAAGGCTTCTACGTGCCTCTCTTCTTCCTGCTATTTTTCTGCAAAGTGGCTTTTAAACACATCCCGTGCACTGCAATGCACTCTAGCAGCGGTGGCATTACAAACCCATGCCCCCAAAGGGACTGGAACCTAAATCCCATGTCTGAGTACAACCAAATCTGATTAAGATGTAAATGAATTGGGCAGTGGGCCTTTAAATGCAATTTCCCATCCAAACGATGATACATCCAGGCGGATGCAGCACATTGGTGGTGGTGGAGGGGAGTCCCCATTACCTGTAAAGCGCTTTGAGTGGAGTGTCCAGAAAAGCGCTATATAAGTGTAAGCAATTATTAATTATTATTATTATTATTATACAACATTTAACATGTTCAAGTAAAGAGCTACTTTATATATTTATAACATAAGAGCTGTGAACAGTTACTGCACAATAAATCCCCACACCTTCAGCACTTCTAGTCTGCTGAAACAAATTACGGATTCAGTGAACTTCAGACTCGTTAGCTCCTCTTAACCTGTCTTGTGAATTGTTACATGTGCTGCCAGATTGAACAAAATCAGTTTCTGGAAAGACTCCTGAAAGCCTCTAGCTATGGTGTCTGCAACTTTCAAAGAAATGCTACCATTTGCTGAAAATAGTCACATTTCCTTCTTGAAGCTCAAAGTAGATTCCTGTATTTTCCTTTTTCTAGGTGCTTAAAGAATCATTTTCCTATCTGTGGTGAGCTACTTCTTTAAGACTGAAACAGATATCTTTCTGACCATGACCAATGTACTGAGATAACGTTCTGTTTCATCCAGCCATTTGACATCAAATTGACAGGAAGGGCCGTGTTCCACAGATCTATTACTTAATTGAAAAATAAAATTACTAGTTAAAAAACTAGGAAATTTGTTTCACATGCTCCAAATTTTAAATATGAGACTCTTTTAACATAACAGTCAATAAGTGAAAACTAGTCCATTAGTACTCAAGGAACAAGAGAGCAAGTCAGTGAGAACTGCAGTATAAGCTTGAATGTGGTATTTAATGATAAACCAAGGCTGTTTGATGCACAGTATCAGGCAGGAAAGATTTAATCACAGCCAAAAATGACCTGTTGTAGATTGTATTGGTCTTTTCCACATATACATATTATGGTTCAATGTAAGGCAGATCCTGCAAGAAAGAAAAAAAACATAATTTTCATTAGAGATGTAAAGATTACTAAATGTCTTTAACTTGAGTGCTCAAGACCTTTAGCACAGACATGTTCAACCATGTTACTTGTATAAGGTCAATGCTGACTTTAAAGACAGAGATTTTTCCAAAAGAGACATAATTTCCAAGTCAACAGAGCACGTGATCATAGTTGTGACTTTATATATGGATTTGTAAGTTATCTTTATAGTGCAGTGATTTTATTTGCATATTTAAGGACAGTATATCCAGAATTGTTCTAGCATGTTGCTAATAGAAAGCAACCCCCTTGGGAGATAACATGAATTCGGCACTCAGGTCTTATCAATGAGCTGGAGATATTGCTCAACTAAAGGGATAATTTTCACTTGTAATAAGTACAGATCCAGCCATTCAAAATGCACAGGGAATACTGCAGTAGTTTGCAGTTCAGGGGCTGCGGGTACCACAGTTTTTTCAAATAGGGTTGCACTACTTTGTAAAACCGCCAGGTGGAGCAGTGAAAGCTTAACGTGGCATGTGAAGAATTTGGGCTTTCGCCAGAAAACACCAGGTTTCATATCCCGGACAATCTTTTTCCAATTAAAGAATTTAAGTTGTATACTGCTTAGACTTTTATTAGTTTTACTAAACTGTGTATTACAGCATGTTAAACATTAATTAAACACTAATTAAAAGTAGGTATATTTTATAAAAGCAAGATTGCTCAGTTGGATATATAAAAAAAAGTTTATTATTATCCATGATGTGCCTCTTTCAGGTTTACCTCCACTTGCAGAAAATCCAAAGGTAAATTTTGGTAGCTGAAAATAAAAACAGTAGTATAAAGTAATACGTACCTAATGTACACACAGTAGATGGTAGTGGTAGCTAAATATAAAAAAGTACACACCAGTATTCCACTTTCTTCATAAATACTTTATGCATCAAAGTCTTTAACTTGGTGACTTACAGTGGGTTATGGTTTTAATGTACTTGTTCTAACATTATAAAGTTTATACTGTACTTCATAAAAAGTTATAACGTTTTATCCTTTTCTAAGAATACGTAGTAAGAACACCACTTGCTGTTACTGTATTATTGTAAAAAAAAAGATACCACTTGATAGTAATACTAATATGGATTCATGTAATTAAGCAGGTAAAATGGATGTTTTGGAAACATTTTCACATTTGTTTTTTTAAAAAAAGCTTTTATTGTCCTTATAGTAGTAATGGGCAATAGACTGTAATGTAGCGTGCTGCACCCAGGCCAATCAAAGCCCGATCAGAGAATTACTTTTGGTTTGTTTCTTACATAGCTGAATAGATAAAAATAGTCCACTATTATAGCTTGTTGTAAATGTGATGTATCTCTTTGAGGTTTACATCCGAATTGAGAAAATCTATATTCTGTCTTAATCCAAATTTCAGAATTTAACAATTTAACTTTAAATTTAAAACTTTAAACCATATATTCTGTAAACTGAAGAGTTATAGAGGAGACACGTTGTGTATCACCTCTTTATATATGTAAAAATGTTCCAATTTAAAGGCAATATATTATTAATAATGAATGACCATGGACGAGCTGTAAACTGAAGTGTTACAGAGAAGACACGTTGAGTTGTCTTTTTAGCTTGGAATTTCACCTTTAGAGTGATCCTTTTGGCTATATTTTTTACATTGCAGTTATATTATTTAACTTTAAATTTGGATTAAGAAAAAATATTTCACATATACTGTATAGTACTGTCTCATACTGTATATACAGTATATTTATACAGTATATGAACTCACTGCCATTCATTGCCGTGTGCACTACTGTTTCGGTATATCTGTGGATCTGACTTCATGGATTCATGGAACAGAGGGAGATGAGACCCGGAGGGGGGGTTATTTTGATTAGACTATGAATGAGTCCCTGAGGCAAATTGGCCAAGTTTCAGAATTATAAAAAATAAACCTTGGGTGAAATTGCACGAGAGAAAAAGATATCTTCTCAGAAGTCGTGTACTGTGCAAAGTAGGTGAATTTGGCAAACAGCTAATGTTGCTTAAAGAATTTAAGATCTATCTGACTGTGCTGTAGCTCTCACGTAATTGAGCAGAAAGTCACCTTGCTCTCACAAGTGGCTCTGTTAGAGTTTGTGTTAACATACTGCACACTTTTGAATGTATTTTTATCACCTTTATCACCTTTACCTTTCTGGGGCGTGGGGGTATATCGATTCCTCAGTTTAACATCTGATACATCCCCAGTAAACCGAGAGACTAAAACCTGCTATTGATAAAACATCTGGCTTGCGACATTTCTCAAACTGCTCCAAAGTTGGGCGCAGAGTAAAATGAACCGAATGCCATGATGGACACCACAGTTACCCTTAATACAACTAATATCTAACAATAATAATAAGTAATATTATTAACAACCCCAAGTGCAGCATGCGTGAACTAAGGAAAAAGAGTGGCTCCACAAAACAAATCAAAGATCCTGAACATCCCCACTATAGTTACGGCAAGGTAGAAGTGGGAAGCTGATTTTTAAAACAATTTTTAAAGAAAATCAAAAATAAGAAACAATGACATGTCCCTGCCTAACTTAAACATTGCATGATTTTCAAAGCTTAAACTAAAAGGTAGAACCTCAATTATATTCACCATTGTATTAAAAGTAACAACAAATACAAATTTGAACACAAATGTCATAGTCGACATCCCTCCCCAAGAGGATGCTCCACTTCTCCCATCATTAGCTCTGCGTGATTGCTGGTATATTCTCCAGGTGTGCCTTGTTTTGTCTCCCTCTATTTATTCCCAGTGCCTCCAGTGGTCATGGCTCAGCATTAGGGTTCGGATGTCGCGAGGCCCCGCCTATCACCAGGCTGCTGAATGCCTGAGGATCTGATGGCTTTGGACTCATGGACTGTGCACTGACCCTCCTTCAGACCCGCTCGGATTTGGGGGCCAGTTTCAGGAACTGTCACAGATACTTTGTTGCACTATTAAAACCCTGTGTGTTTTTCCCCCCGAATTACGCCCCCTGTTTCCTTCAGCCCTTACCGCCCTTAACTCGATACTTTTCCCCCGAGTTCAGAGGCAAGTGTGTCTGATGTGCTCCGAATCTCCACAACAACACTCACACCTGACTTAGTAGAAAAAACCTCCCATTAGTAGAGTCATCACTAGTTAGTAAACGTTGTGAAATCTTACAGGTATATAAAAATTAGATAATATTATTATTTATATAGGTCATTTCAAGCTTACAGTACAAAATGCTTAAAACTCACCTATTAGGGTGGTATCCTAAATTAAAAGGCAATTTGGTTATTGGAATGCACTTATATCGGGTATTGTTTATTTTTATTATTAGGGGTAGCCTGTGGCCTGCCACTCTATATTTTGTTTTCCATCTGGCCTACAATAAAAAAAGTTTGGACACCCCTGTCTTAAACCATCCAAGACTTTTCACGTGTTTCTGCCTGTGAGGAAGGAAGCCAGCCATGTTAATCTAACTCAGTGAACATGTGGACAGGAGAGTTGAATGGGTGTATATAATGTACACTCACTTCAATTTCAGATTTCAAAAGTGATTTTTTATTTGTTTCTTAATTTGCTTTTCTTTGAACACGGGAAGGAAACCACCTTGAATGATACAAACCAAGTCGTGAACAGATCTGATGAATACTTTTTTGTACCGCATACTGCCTGTATTGTTGGCCTATAAACAGTCACTCATGTCAATGTGTCGCTCTGTAATATCTTCTTCTAAATATGTCTTGATTAAGCACTGAATTCTTTTGTCAGTTACAGACTGAGATTACACTTTTTGAATTTTGTTAAAATCTTTACCCATAATCGTGCACTTGTCTTTAACTTGCTATGAACATTTTTTACACACAAGGTACTAGGTAGGACAAGGTAGTTAAATAAAAGGTTTTGTGATGTACACTGATGACACAGTGTAGCTGAGTATGCAGTTCTAGGCCGAGGAGTCTAAGGGGTCAAAGCAGTGGGTCTCCTTTCTCCATTCAGGTAGTGCAGCCAGAAAATAAATACAACAGTGTTTGTGTGTTATTGTTAACTTTGTTAGTCAGATCCATATGCTCTGCTGCATTCATCTAAACTAAATTTTATTTTATTAGAGTCTCCATTGTTTTCTCAATTTCTTGGTCATGAATGTGACTTTAGAAAATGATGCGCTGTTTATAAAGAAAAAAAACACACACCACACACAGAGTATTTGGTATTGTCAAGTGTCAGCAATCTTTTTACTCACCTTGTGCAGATACTTTAAAATGCATCGTATGCATCCCATTAGTCTCAGCAATCTGACACCTGTAACTCCCTTCATCAGAACTCTGAAAGTGTGATATGTGAAGAAAATGACTGCCGTGCTTCTTCATTATTGTGATTCTGGAATCACCACAACTGCTCTTTACAGTATTCTTGTCAGACCGGAAAAGCACCCAAAACTCAGTCCCATTGGTCCTGTTGAATTCCCATTTTTCAAGCCATAGTCCCTTAGCTGTCCAGTTCAAACATTGTAGAGACACATCTTTCCCCGTGATAAAACTTACATTACAAATTCTGTAAAAAATAATTTAAACATTGTTTTCGAGAAAGAGTTTTGTGACATAATTAAACGTTTCCATTATGTACCATTTGTTTATGAGCTAGACTGCAATTTATGATGATCTCCTCCAAAAACGAACTAAAAATGAAAGTTGAAAAAATTGATAACAAATTGATAACTTTTGTAATGTTGCAAATGGGAGGAGTTTAGTATTTAACTGCTATCAACCTGATTGACTACTTGGGCCGAATGTTCCCTTAGTCCATTAGGTAATTAGTGACTAATTTATCTACAGATCTCATTCAGCCTTTTCTTGAAAGATTCCATAGTATTGGCTTTAACAAAATGGCAAGTACTGTGTTCCAGACTCCCACAGTCTTTTTGCTAAAACAGTTTTTAAATGTGCATCTCTCTTGTGTAAAGTATAGAGTATAAATGGCAAGGACACTTGAATTGTGACCAAAATAAGTATTAAGAAATAATAAATAAACGTTTAAATATAATTATCAGTGTAGTTCCAGTGTTCTCTCTGTACATTTAAGGGAGCACATTTTAATAATTGTGTCTTTTGGCAAGATTTTCCTTTGAGTTTTAATTAACAGTGCTTGCATTATTCTAAATTATGAAGTTCCTTTTATGTTTCACCAAGTTCTGCCATATTGTGCTATGGAAAGACATGAGCATGACCAAGGGCAGTGCTAAAAACCATACAGTACTGTCTGCTCTTAACAGCAATGGTAAGGCTACTACCTTCCTACAGATATTTTCTGTTATTACTATTTACTGGAGCTGGTGTTTCTCTTACATTGAGTTTGAATTTGTCTCAGCAGTAGAACAAAAGCACAGACAACTGTGTCCACTTGCATGCTGTGTGACTGCAGAATTAAAAGAGACATACAGTTTACAGCAGGAGCTCGTACCCCTGCACAGGGCTACTGCACAGGCAAGTCACAGTGTCACCTCACTGCTTCTCCGTCACTGGACTCTATAAAAGTAAATGTAAGCCAGCAGACAGAATAGAAATTTGAATGTCCTGCTCAAGGAAACTGTGGTTCTCACTTTACGTAACCTCTAATAGCCTCATGCTTCAGGTTTGCTCAGACTCTTGACTGTGTGCCCAAAAAAGACGAAAACAAAGGTAGTACACAGTTTTCTGTACTGTGCTTCTGAACAAAACAAGAAATGAAAGCAACTGTGTTAGAAACAGAAGCTACCATCATTCTGATAAATTGCCACCCCCCAGAAGAAGCTGGCACGAAACCACACATTTTCCAATTGTTTTCTCATTTGGGTTGGGTCTCTCTAATTTTAATTTCCACGGGTATCACCTTCCATAAATTAAAGCATCATTTAAAGTGAAAGCAGCCTCAGTGAAGCAGTCATTGTTACTTTCCCAAATTTGTTGTCTCTGCAATTTACTGTCATCCCCAATGCCTCTTTAAAACTTATATCTTACAAGAATTGTATCGCAGCTCCGGATTTGTCTCCAGTACGAACTTTGACTCTCTTCCATGTGTTGTAGATGTGTAGCAATGTTCACAAATCAAGAGTAAAAAGAAAAAGAGTACAGATAATTTAATTGTTAGAGGCATAACCAAAGGTTTGGTGAAGCTCACAGGAAATTTACAGGACTGTTAGGTTCATGTTCAATGTACTTCTGAATTGATCACTATCATTCAGTATTATTGCTTAAGGCATTAATGGTAACCCACTACTGACATGGCCTTGTTCTGCTTAGTTGCTGAGATCTATAAAGATCAGGCTGTACGATGACAATGCTCCTGCCTAATACGTTGTAGAGTAAGGGAGCATAGTGAGGGAGTTTAAAGATGAAGGTATAAGATAAAGGTATCTCTTTGCACTGTATTCATCAGAACTCCCATGTGCTCTCAGAGGGCCTGGTGGTGGCAGGTGATGGTATCCCTTTCAGCAGAAATTGTGTCAAAATGTAATCTTCCTCAATGCTCTCCAGCTGGGCCAATGTAAACGTTAGATCACCTTGTACTGAACTCCAATGTGCTGGATGGGATTTAAGCAGAGTTACTGCCTTCTCCTACTCTTCAATTCTTCAATACTGTCTCATTTCAGCCTCTTGCAGTCCTGTTGGATGCCCATCTCTCCTTGTATCAGAAGAGATGAGGTCAGTGTTGAGACACTGAGGCCATCTGCAATAAAATCCCCCAGCGGAGTGCATCACTATACCAAAACAGTGAGTGAACAGGGTGAGTCCTTGCAGGAAAGTGCAGTTACTACAGAAGTGTTCTGCAAGATAAACACTTGGCTGCTTCTTGCCTTTCTATCCTGGGCTTCTGGAGGATTGAGTTCCAGGTTCCACTGCGAAATGAATTGCACACCTTAGGTTCTAACATAACCAGGACTGGTTACCAAAACCAAACTAAACATGTGCTGTATTTATGTTTCAAAAGAAGAAAAGAGGTGCCCAGTGTGAGAATACCTTAATCACATCACGGAATGTCAGCACAAGGTCTTTATTACAATGAACGTTCTTCATCCGCCAAGAAGACATCGTCGGCGTAAAGCAGCGACCACGGGTGAGGTGCCTGGAGGTCGGCCGTCGCCGTGTCCATACAGAGCACAAAGAGCAGGGGCGAAAGGGCCGATCCTTGGTGAATGCCGACGTTGATGGCGAAAGTGCCATATCAAGAAATGAACTAAAATTCTTTTTTTTTCAAGTAAAGATGCTTCTCGTTTTCTATTCTAAACTGTGTTTTTTCATACAAACATCATTTTTATGTGCAATTAGTCTGATATCATTATATTTATTTGGAAAATAAATAAAATCAACTTTTTAACATACAAATTTAAAAATAATAAACTCAATGTGTCTTCAGTGGTAAAATCAGAAGGAAACAGCCACTGACTTCAGTAATCAAATCAGGAAGTGTTCCAATTTCTTCAGTAGCTGCAAAAACAAAAACAAGCTACTATTCGTCCTTACTCCGAGAGTTTGTAAGATCCCGTGTTCTAATTTTTGTGAGTTTAATTTTAGTGATGAGCTGCTATACCATCTTACCTTTTGTATCCAATTAAGCCTTAGAACGAGCTCTGTGTTGGGGGCTCGGACATTAGATAGCAATAATAATTAACTATCAATTAGTAATTATTCCAGGTAAATTGAGAACCTGAAGGCTCATTACAGCTCTGTAGCAATGCAGGGCACACTTAATGGAAGAAAAGTTTTTATCTCCATGCATTTAAAACATCTTGTGACAGCAAAAATGATTCTTTTGATACCTGTATTTAAATTAATTAGAGGAACATGCAACTGCTATTGGTATATGTTTTTTCCAACATTCAGGAAAAGTCCAGGATTAAAGATCTAATACTTACACACTAAGTTTCAGACTAATTGTACATCAGAGTGCTAATTCACAGTGGTTTCAGTCCCCCCGTGTGTTAACAGGGGAACTCTATAGATAGTAGCAGATTTCGTTTCTGTTTTGTCTAGTTACGAAAGTTTCAGCTTTTATGATATGACCACAGTAGGTTGCTGTAGCAAAGTCCTGATTATTTAGAAGGTCAGCAAAGTGGCCATTATTTTCCATTTCAATTTCTCCATCAATTTCAAGAGCTAGTTTTCTGTACTTGCAGATTATTTTTTAGAAATGCAGGGAAATTTATGAAAATGTTTTGCAGTAAAGTGATGAACATGCGCTGTAAGAAACTGTTAATACTATATTAGCAGCGCTATCTACAGTGACATGAGCTGTAAGAACTGACTGGTAATGGCAGCATTACAGTGTTTTTGTTGTTGATGGTTGTGTTTATATATTTTGTTACAATAGTTGTGTTACGGGTGCTGGTCCAGGCTCCCGTGAAGTGCATAGCTTAGGACCCTATGGACATGGTACAGTATAATCCAGAAGTACAGTGGATATAAAAAGTCTAAACACCCTTATTGAAATTGCAGGTTTTTGTGATGAAAAGCCAGAAATCAAGATAAACCATGTCAGACATTTTTCCATCTTTAATGTGATCTTGCAAGCAACAAAATTCAAGAGAAAAACAAATAGATAATTATTAGGAAAAATAATGTTACGGCCACGAACTGAGATCCGTGCCAGGTCTTGTATGATGTGATGCTGTAAGAGCTGGAGAAAACAGGAGGCGTGGTAAAAGGAAACACACAGGGGTTTAATAGTGCAAAAAATAATAGTGACAATCCATGAGACAGTGAACGGGGGAGACAAAGAATGGCATCCAAACCCAAACGGGTCCAAAGGCAGGTCAGGGCACAGTCTGGGAGTCCAGCAGCGAGTAATCCATCCTGGGACGCGACAAGGTTAAAATCCCCGGGAAGGGGGAAAACACGAACACAGCCAAAAGATGGAGGCCCAAGGGTGACGGGGCGAGATCCTCCAGACCCCGGGCTCAGGAAGTGGGAGGTGTCGGGGATGAGGCCTATGCTCTCAGGAGACGGACGTAGGATTTTCCTGGCTAGAGCTACTCCCAGTCTTATTGTTATTTACTACTTGGTTTTTGGCTGCCTGACCCTGGTTTGTTCTCCATCTACGTCTCCTGGTTTCGGTTTTGGTACTTCTGCTCTCGTTCTGGTTTTGACTCTCGGCTTCCTTATGGATTACGACTCCGCCTCTGGTTATTTGTAATTTAGCACCAGCTAGTTTACCTATGGCTTTCTGACATAGGTACATGGAGAAAATGTCTTATGGTCTGATGAGAAAAAGGGTGAACTTTTTGGCCTTAATTCTAAAAGATATGTTTGGTGCAAAGACAACACAGCTCATCATCCAAAGAACACCATACCTACTATGAAGCATGGTGGTGGCAGCATCATGCTTTGGGGCTGCTTCTCTTCAGCTGGGACAGGGGCTCTAGTCAAGATAGATGGGATAATGAATAGCTCAAAATATCAAGATATTTTGGCACAAAACCTGCTGGCCTCTGTCAGAAAGCTGAAGATGAAGAGGAATTATACCTTCCAACATGATAACGACCCAAAGCACACATCCAAGTCAACCAAGGAATGGCTTCAGAAAGGGAAGATCAAAGTCTTGGAATGGCTCAATCAGACCAGACCTCAATCCCATAGAAAACCTAGAATGACCTAAAGAGGGCTGTGCACAGGAGATACCCTGGCAATATGAAGGAGCTTGAACTTTTTTACAAGGAAGAGTGGGATAAAATTGCAAAGTCCAGGTGTTGATAGAGACTTAAGTTGATAGAGACTTATTCACAAAGACTTACTGCTGTGTTAAATGCAAAAGGTGCTTCCACAAAGTATTAGTTGGGGGGTGCACACTTATGCAACCAGGGTGTTGTAGGTTTTTAATTTCAATTATTTTTCCTAATAATTATCTGTTTGTTTTTCTCCTGAATTTTGTTGGTTGCAAGGTTATATTAAAGATGGAAAAATGTCTGACATGATTTATCTTGATTTCTGGCTTTACATCAGAAAAACCTGCAATTTGAATAAGGGTGTGTAGACTTTTAATATCCATTATAACTGGAAAAGGACAACTGGGAAAAAACGCTGAAGGATCAGGACAGGATGTTAGACAGGGGTCGTGAGGATGGTGATCCAGTATTTGGGGGGCTTGGCACAAGCGAAAAAGTCCAAACAGTCCAAAAAGGAAACTGGGGCGCAGTCCAGGGTCAAGGTGCCGCGAGAACCATCCAAGACAGACAAGGTTAAAATCTGGAACGGGATCCGGAACAGGAAAAGGGAGTTAAAAACAGGATAACGAGGCCAGGCGCTCCCAGCCCCAGACTCAGATGGTCAGGACGCCAGGGAATAAGGCCTACCCACGGGCTACCCGCGAGTCCGGGGAATAGGCAAGCCTTGTGGCGTCGATCTTCCAATGCTAAGCGAGGAATAGCGAAAGCGCCAGGCTTAAATAATAACAGGCAGGTGCACATAATTAACTAAAATTTGAAAGGGTCGGAGCGTCCTTGAGGAGGGATGACGATCATGACAAGTTGATGCCTCCATTATTTATGAGAGGGAGAAATTACTCCAAATGCAACCAAAAAATGCTGATCCAGACCTGGAGTTCACCAGCAGATTGTCCTGCAGAGTGTGCACCCTTAGTGGACTGAATAATGGGAATTGAATTGTTTGACTGTTTTCTGTTTTTAAATATGTTAGAAGTTGGCTTTTAACTATTGCATGTATGAAGTAAAAAAAAAAAATTCCAACTTAAAAGTTCACATAAGGCTTCAGAGCTGAACAATTAAGTTGGGCTGGAATGAAAACCGGCAGCTTGCTGGACTTCGGGACCAGGACTGGGAACCCCTGATCTAGAGAGCTCTGAGCTTACAAACCAGGGTTGCACAACGTCAATCCTGGGATTCCTGGGGGGACAGAAGATTACTGCTTTTCTTACAATCTGAAAAGCCTTTTCTTTGCTCAAAAAAAAGGTGGAGGTGAAGATTTAAACCTCCTGGAGTTGAGCACCCATGTTAAAAAAGAGCTCAAACCTCCCCTACTTAGCTGCAATTCATTAGTTAATATGAGCCCAGTAATCTCTTTCTGCTATTTCTTCCTCCTTGCATTCCAGTGAACGGAAACTGTGAATGCACATAGTGTATTGTAACTGTAGCTGTCTAACATTACATTGAGTTTTCAAATTAGGCAAACTTGGGTGGCCTCTAGTGGCCATTCTCTTATCATTTCACCCTAGTGGGACTGGCAAATCCCCTTCTTATTGCAATGAGCTGCGCCAAGGGCTCCTTGTATCGATTGAACAAATCTGCAATTAAATTAAAATGCACTGATTATAATGCATGAAATACATAAAGACCCATAAACCATAAATAAGGAAGCAATGGGCATTTTCTTATTTCTCCAAATCAGCAGTTTCTAACTGATGCATGTTGTATGAAACATGTTGTATCTCTCTTCTTTCATAGATTCTAGTCTAAATCAATATCCTTGAGGAGAGAATTAAAGTGACTCGACCCTTCACTAACCACTCAATGAAAGCAACAAGCAAATGAAGATATAGTTATTGCTGCTTACATTATTCTGCATATCTATGCACTTGCCTTTAGGCAAAATACTTTTTAATGATTTTTTAGGGGTCGGTCAAACCAAATAAAACAACAGCAATACATGAGCAGCACAATTCTGCTGTTTGCTTAAGCCTTTCAATTCTTTTTTAATGATTTCACAAATAGTTGTTTATCATCAAGTGATTTCTACAGAGTGTCTTTCTCTCCTCCAATGAAAATGCCCAGCTCTTCCCCTGGCCTTCCATCTCCAAGTGAGAAAGAATAAAGCAAGAAAACACTTTAAAACACTGTTTATACAAGTACACTAGCAAACCTGCGATCACACCTCATGAGGCAGATAAAGTAATTTGCAGACCACAGGTGCTGCTGCAGGCAAAGTCAGCTTTAACTCTACCTCAGTTACAGAATGAAAACCTACTTGGTTTCGTTTATGTCATGTGATCTTTGGACAGCTCTCGCCTCAGAAATCATGCAGACTTGCAGATTAATTCTCATGACAACTGTCATGTAACTCACAGCAATCCATTGTCTTTTATAAAATGTTTTATCTTCCTGTTGTGTACTTCCAGAATGCCGTGGAATAATAAAACCACCAAGCGGCCTCAGGAAAACAGTATTGCTTTTTAGCTTGGCCTCCTGTCTTGCATATTATTTAAGAAAATGCCTTTGATTAGGGTGGAGTGCAGTTATTGAGCCCAGCACAGCAAGTTATTGGCTAAGCAATAGCCTATATTGGCCTGGAGATTACACTTGGTAGAGACTGTGGCTAGTGACAGGTCTTTGAAGATAGAAGAAGGTTGTAGGTGTCTGCTCAGCAGAGCTGCTCAATCTGGAGAAAAGTTTACTTCAATGATGCATGCTTTTGCAGAACACTGTCCTCTTAAAGGAGGAAGTACTCAGCTTGTGGTTTTATGTACACTAGTGTGAGGACATGGTTAAAAGAACCTAGTGGTTGCACAGATGGTGCAGTCTTTATTCTGGGATGTGCTTTCATGTGTCTTTTTTACATACAGGATACAAGAAAACAGCGAACCGCTTATTTTGTCCTATTGAAAGAGCTGATCTGCTTTTTGCATAGGAACACTAAAGGTTTCACACCAAAACTTTTGATCCAATTTGAGGACTGAGTGATTTCAAAAACAGATTTGTGACTTTTTGTGGGGACACTCTAAAGTCAAAGTGTAGGAAAACTGCACAGATGATTAGAGATTAGAAAAGTAAAATGGGCAGTATGGAAGAATTGTTGGTGGCAACAATGCAGAGCTTCAAAACATGTGTGGCACAACACCATGGAAAAAACTCAAAATAATTTTATTTTAAAAAGTTTGAGCCTGGTGATCAAAGCAGAGCACAACAGTCTAAATAATGTTTTACTAGTGCATTGTAGAACTTGCATAACTTGTCTGGAATTAAATTCCAAACTTCTTGTTATTTGTTGAATCAGTCTGTTTGCTTATACAGTATATTTCTTTCCCCAAAATAATTGGACACAGAAGGATATAGAAATAAGTACACAGTAAAATCTTCAAAATCTTCAGTATTGTCTACTGTGTTGATCACTTCTGACAGATTACAGTTAAATTCCTCTTGCATTGTTTGTACACTACTTGATTATATCTAAGACTTTCTATAATTCCCTTACTGCAATTTCTGTTTGCCACTACCTCTATGTTTGCATCATCTGAAAATTTAATTTATTTTTCATCAGCATCTCGGATAAAGATCAATCTAGAAAAATGAGTAAGCCCAGAACAGATCCCTGCAGCACACCACTACTTACACCACCCCAACTGAGGGTTGTGTCTCTAAGATGATCTTAGGTTTCCTGATTATTAACAAGTTTTCTATCCATGTTCTTATTCTAGTAAGTTAATTAAGCTTATGACTGATAATAAAATAATTTGATTTAAGAATGCTTTACACCTGAAAATGCTGTACATCAACACACACACAACTGAAGCAAAAACGGGATTAGACGTCTAGTGTAACAGAGCTGCTGGATCTGAATTGTCAATGCTGGTTTACGCCAATAGAGGGCAGTTGAGGTATAGTCCAGGGAGAGAACGAAATTAGATTTTCACATTGTTCCAAGTTAGGAGATAAATCCATTGATTGCAATCTGATAAAAAAAATGTCATATATAGGAGTTTATTCAGTCCACATAGTCCATTTGGTAGTTGGTAATTAATTTATACAAGAATCCAGCAGTTTCTTGATGAAAATCAGAGTATCACCATCAACACACTACCACAAGCCTATGGGTACAGAAAGTCCAAATCTTGGAAAGAGTTATCTGGTCTGGTTTTGGGACAGACAGGTCTTGTAGCTAGACAGTATACAGAGAAAAGGTTCAGTCTTATGGTGAGAAATAAAGTACAAGCCAACACCTGCTGTGTCACTGACAAATAGAGATCAGGTCAGAGGTTTCAGACTTGAGGGGAAACATAAAGGCAAGTAGTTTGCAGGTCCAGACTAGGGTTGGTGCAGGCTCAGCCCTGGTTCCATATTCCCTGTATTAAAGGGAGTTTGTGCATATAATAATAATAATAATAATAATAAATAATAAACTTTATTTTATATAGCGCCTTAAAGGTGGCTTCTCAAAGCGCTTTACAGGATGACAATAACAATAAATAAGAGTATAACAATAAATAAGGAGAATACACAAGATAAGACACAATTACAATATATAGGGGAGACTGTGGATGGTGGTACTAAGAAGAGCAGAGGGGTGAAGAATGGAAGCAGTTAAGTAAAGGCTTTTCTGAAGAAGAGGGTTTTGAGTCTGGATTTGAAGGAGTTTAGACAGGGTGACTCTCTGATATCCTTGGGCAAAGAGTTCTAGAGCTTGGGGGCATAATAGGAGAAGGCCCTGTCACCCATACAATGTAGACGGGCTTGGGGGACAGTAAGGAGGGCAGAATTTGAAGAGCGGAGGTTGCGAGGTGGGGAGTAGGGCGATAATAGTTCAGACAGGTATTGAGGTGCCAAGCCATGCAGAGCCTTATAGGTGAGCATGAGGATTTTAAAGTCTACACGGAATTTGACCGGAAGCCAGTGCAAGGACTCCAGGACAGGAGTAATGTGAACACTTGCACTAGACCTGGTCAGGATTCTGGCTGCTGAATTTTGGACATACTGCAGTTTGTTCAGAGTAGATTTTGATACCCCTGCGAGTAGAGCATTACAGTAGTCAATTCGAGAGAATACAAATGTGTTGATCAGCTTTTCAGCCACAGTTAATGATAGCATAGGGCGTAGTTTTGCGATATTTCTAAGGTGAAAAAAAGATGTTTTGACAGTACGCTGCACATGTGGGTCGAATGTTAAGCCAGAATCGAATATAGCCCCAAGGTTTTTCAATTTTGATTGAAGCTCAAGTACAGAGCCATCTACAGAAAGGGTAACAGGACTGGCTTTACGAAGTTGATGGGGGGTACCGATAAGCATGACTTCAGTCTTGTCACAGTTGAGATGAAGGAAGTTTTGAGTCATCCAAATGTTTATGTCAGAGGTGCAATTAGATAGAATAGAGACAGCCATGTCAGTGTCAGGTTTGGTATGGATGTATATTTGAGTATCATCAGCGTAAAAATGAAAGTTGAGTCCATGTGATCTTAAAAGCTGACCAAGAGGGAACATGTAAATGCTGAAGAGCAAGGGGCCCAGTATTGAGCCCTGAGGGACACCAGACTTAAACAAGACCAATTTCAGACCTGTACCCGTTAAGAGAGACAGCGATCAGTGAGGTAAGATTTGAACCAT
Organism: Atractosteus spatula; assembly: GCF_055471065.1. Lineage (NCBI taxonomy): Eukaryota > Metazoa > Chordata > Actinopteri > Semionotiformes > Lepisosteidae > Atractosteus > Atractosteus spatula. Next base: position 54,765 of record NW_028296705.1, on the reverse strand, counting down.
TTGAGGGGAGTGTCAGAAACTCCAAACACAGTCTCAAGACGGGAGAGTAAGATGTTATGGTCAACAGTGTCAAAAGCAGCACTGAGATCAAGAAGGATGAGTATAGAAACCCATTTGAGGGGAGTGTCAGAAACTCCAAACACAGTCTCAAGACGGGAGAGTAAGATGTTATGGTCAACAGTGTCAAAAGCAGCACTGAGATCAAGAAGGATGAGTATAGAAAGAGAACCAGAATCAGAAGCTATTAGAAGATCGTTGGTGACTTTGACAAGGGCCATTTCTGTGCTGTGAAGTTGACGGAAGCCAGATTGGAGGGGTTCAAAAAGGTTGTTTGTCATGAGGTGGTTATGTAACTGAAGTGTGACAGCACGTTCCAGAATTTTATAAAGAAAGGGTAAGTTGGAGATGGGGCGAAAATTGTTAAGATTGTCGAGAGCCATGTTAGGCTTTTTTGGCACGGGGGTAATGGCAGCAGTTTTGAGGACCGTTGGTACAACGCCAGTGCTCAAGGATTCATGTAAAATATTGAGGACAATGGGTCAGAGAGAAAAGAAACAGCACTGGAATAAAGTGGTGGGAATGGGATCTAAGATAGATGTGGTGGGTTTCATGCGTGTAACTAGTTTGTTGAGGGATGCTGAGTCAAGAAGAGAGAAGCTGGAGAGAAGGGAACCAGAGAATTTGGATGAGGAGGGAGGAGGTATGGAAATGATGTGCATAGTGGAGAGATCCTCCACATACAGCCAGTTTTACAAGCAGTAAATTCTGGGTGCACTGTCTTCCTACTGATCATACCGTATAAGAATTTATATTTGCTCTTTAAATTTACAATAGTTCAATTTTATCAAAGTAACATGCTTACATTCAGCAAAAATCACAGTATTTTCAACAAAATCAGCACACCACCCACTGAGCACTCTCAGAGGAAGCATCACTGGGATTGTTGACAAGTTGTGGAAGTTCAATATGAAAAACTGACCTTGAAGCATTTAGACGCACTTGCAGTCTTGGATCACACTTAAAACACAGCTGATCTTTTTAAATGAGTTTTAATGAGTTTTTAAAATTATTTTGGTAACATAATTTTTTACTTTTTCTATCTTCATTATTCATTATTAACAGCTTTCTCACCAGTTGGAACTGAAATTTGATTACCAAAAAGCTCTCTAGTACAGTACTTTGTATTGGCATTCCACGAAGAAAAAGAATCTAATATAAAGCAGAAAAGTATAATCTTTACAGAAACCTCACAATTATGTCATGTCCGGGTGTGTGCCGCTAATCAGTCCCGCTTGCTCATGTGGGACCACACACCTCTGTAGCTGTTAGAACATACTCAGGCAGACTTTAACAATGGTCTTCTGACTAGTTTATTATTTCTTTATTACTTCCATTTCCTTGAAATACTTCCCCCACCCTTCACTCAGGGCTCTGTCATTAGCTGATCTGCTGTGCATTTGCTACTTCATATTTTTTTCGCCAGTGAGCTTTCTATATTTTGCGCCTTTTATGTTGTTTCAGCACTTAAGCTGTATCTAACCGCTACCGCCTTTCAGCCCTGAGTTTAATAAGGAGATATGGAGCATTTCTGTTTCCCTTACCTTTCAGCCACAAAATATTTCAGAGAGATACATTACACATAATTATGCAGCTTCTTAATCAGTAATGTAAGATTAGTAATTCACTGTTATCATGGCAGTGCAGTCTCATTGTAGAATCTCACTCAGTTATCCCCTGGATAATCGTAGATTTCCAACTACAGTTGTAATACAGCTGTAATTCTTAAGTATTAAGTATTAATTGCTTAAGGGTTTGAATGTATAATTGAATGTATAATCAAACTATTTTCTTTTCTTTTCATTATTGGTTTTAATGTCTTGTGTTTCTACTGAAAAACATCCTTTCAGGGCAGACCTCCAGGGGAGATCCAAGTCTATAATCCTATCTGTGTATTTTATTGCAAACGTAAGATTCTTTATTCTGCTTACAGCAACTATTCCATCACCAGTTTTTGCTTTGACGAACACTGCTTAGAGGGTTTTGATATTCCTTGGCTGATTCTGCTTGGAGTGTACTTGAAAAAATTAAGTGCTGTCAGTAGGTCACACACTATGGATTTGATGCTGCAATCTCTTGCTCTTAAAACACTTTACATTCCAACTAAATCTCCAGCTTTCACATTGTCATTTAAGAATGACATTAAACAATAGTAATATATTTGTTACAGTTTAAGCAATGGGTATTTTATCTGATTTCCTCTTTAGGCCCAACTATGTGCCTGTTTTGTTTTTCAGGACCAGTATTATCATGGATTGAGGCTTCAAAACATGCATTTGATTCCTTATGCAATATGAAAAGACAACAAATGCAGTCAAGCAATCTATTAGGTGAGGCATGCATCATTAATATGTTAATGTAATTTAAATTAATACATTAAACATTAATACAAAATTTGAATTAAACTGAAAGAAGGGATTCTAATGCTGTTTTGCAAAGAGAGTAAATTTCATTATTCAATTTTAAATCAGCATTCCAGGGGAGAACTGTGTCGTGGAATTTTATCAAAGAAGAGACAGGAGAGGTGTTCTCATTCATTCAGTAAGGCATTTATTCATACTGCAATATGGGAACAGCAACCTCCTGACTGTGCAGACAGTGGAAGCGGATTCAAAGCGCGTCGGGAGGGTGCCTTGTTTTATATCTTTTGCTGATACAACACTTCAAGGATTGGAGAAGCAGGAATTTTCCATTCCTTATAGGTTTCTGCTTTAAGCAAAGAAAGAGAGTAGTTACGCAAATGGTTTCTCATCCGCCTTTTTCAGGCGGCAGAGATAAACGTTATTAAAACATCCCGTGCCCTTGACTCGCTGGGTGCAATCACACTTTGTTCTAAGAATCCAGCTGCTTCTGCAACACAGCTCTGCCCGTAAACAACATTTTTAGGATAAAACACTTCTTCTCAGTAACTTTCCATTACAACCAATTATCGTTAATATTGAACAATTGAGAATAGGGTTCTGTTGCGGATGGGTTTACAGAGCAGATGGAGTAGGATCCTGTGCCAGTTCAGGAGGCGAGACAGCAGCCAAAACAAAGTCACAATCTAAAGAGTTGTCGAAAACGGGAGTCAGAAGTCCTTTACCTTGAGGGAATGTGCAAACCTCAGGCCAGATCGTGATCCAAGGAGAGTAGTTCGAAACGTGAAAGATCAGGAGCCGTGTAGACTGAGAGAGAACACCAAAGCAGGTAGAAAGCTCAAAAGGAATATTGCTTAAATACTTTAATAGGGAGAGAGTGATTGAGCAAGGTGGTAGGTTAAGTAATTAGCGCCTCTGTCTTCGTCTTGTTCTGGACGTCCGGGCCGTAACAGGTTCATTGTGTGTTCTAGTACACGCAAACATTTAAACACCATGTTAAGTTAGAAATCACTTAATTGTTAATCAAAATCAAATCTGAATTTCTAACCTGCTTTTATATTTCTCTGGAAAATTATGGCTAAAATCAATGCAACACTTATAACTCCAGCAGAAGCATATATCCTCCATCGTGCATCCGAACTGGTTTCACTGAATACTATTCCATCACTTTCATTACCTGAAGAAAAAAAAAGTAGAGTCAAGGCACCCAACTCTTATTTTGTAGATAAATTCACAAACCGTAAGACGATACTGCAATTGTAGAAACACTCTATGGTTATTGGACACTTGAGCACTAAATGATTGAGAAAGTGAAATGTTAAGGGTTGGATTTGACTACAATTTGAGTAGCTTGGACCGAAGTCTTAAATCTATGGCCCATGGGCCAGTTGCGGCCTGCCACCGTTACTGAAATGGCCCACAAAAACTATAATTATATTTGGCCCAGTATTAAGTAAAATATGCAGTTCCTATTTGGAACACTAAGTGTCACCATCACATAAAATCAAATCTCAAAACTGATTAGCTACCCCCCTCCTCCTCTTTACCCTCTTCAAAACTTTATTTCTGTACCTTAAGGTTAGCAAGCTTTTCAAAATCGCAGAACCAAAGAATCAAAAAAATTGACAGCGAATGCAGGAGATTCCAGCCACGCTGATAAAATTAATACTTTTCCCCTGAGTTCAGAGGCAAGAGTGTCTGTGATGTGCTCCGAATCTCCACAACAACACTCACACCTGACTCAATAGCGATTCTGCAGTCCAAGGCACAGCATCACTGTTCCCATTAGTAGAGTCATCACTAGTTAGTAAACTTTGTGAAATCTTACTGGTATATAAAAAGTAAATAATATTATTATTTAGATAGGTCATTTCAACCTTAAAGTACAAAATGCGTAACATTCACCTATTAGGGTAGTCCCCTAAATTAAATGGCAATTTGACTATTGGAATGCACTTATATCAGGTATTATTTGTTTATTTTTATTATTAGAGGTAGCCTGTGGCCCGCCGCACCATATTTTGTTCTCCAACTGGCCCCCAATAAACAAAGTTTGGACACCCCTGTCTTAAACCATCCAAGACTTTTCATCTGTTTCTGCCTGTGGGGAAGGAAGCCAGCCATGTTAATCTAACTGGACATGTGGACAGCAGATTTTAATGGGTGTATATAATGTACACACACTTCAATTTCAGATTTCAAAAGTGATTTTTTATTTGTTTCTTAATTTGCTTTTCTTTGAGCACAGGAAGGAAACCACCTTGAATGATACAAACCAAGTCGTGAACAGATCTGATTAATACTTTTTTTTGTACCACATACTGCCTGTATTGTACTAATGTAGGCATACTGCCTGTATTGTTGGCCTATAAACACACTCATGTCAATGTGTCACTCTGTAATATCTTCTAAATATGTCTTGATTAAGCGCTGAATTCTTTTGTCTTTACACTCTGAGATTACACTTTTTGAATTTTGTTAAAATCTTTACCCATAAACATGGACTTGTCTTTAACTTACTATGAACATTTTTAAACTTCTTTTACACACAAGGTACTAGGAAAGACAGGGTAATGAAATAAAAAGTTTTGTGATGTACACTGATGACACAGTGTAACTGAGTATACAGTCCCAGGCCAAGGAGTCTAAGGGGTCAAAGCAGTGGGTCTCCTTTCTGCATTCAGGTAGTGCAGCCAGAAAAAAAAATACAACAGTGTTTGTGTGTTATTTTTAACTTTGTAAGTCTCATCCATATGCTCTGCTGCATTCATCTAAACTAAAATGTATTTTATTAGAGTGTCCATTGTTTTCTCAATTTCTTGGTTATGAATGTGACTTCAGAAAATGATGTGCCGTTTATAGAGAAAAAATAACAATTGCCAATCACCACACAGAGTATTTGGTATTGTCAAGTGTCAACAATCTTTTTACAAATGGTGTTCTACTCACCCTGTGCAGATACTTTAAAATGCATCGTATGTATCCCATTAGTGTCAATAATCTGACACCTGTAACTCCCTTCATCAGAACTCTGAAAGTGTGATATGTGAAGAACATGACCGTCGTGCTTCTTCATTATTGTTATTCTGGAATCACCACAACTGCTGTTTACAGTATTGTTGTCAGACCGGAAAAGCACTGAACGCTCAGTCCCGCTGGTCCTGTTGAAAACCCATTCTTCAAGCCATAGTCCCTTAACTGTCCAGTTCAAACATTGTAGAGACACATCCTTCCCCGTGATAAAACTTACATGCTGAAATTCTGTAAAAAATAATTTAAACATTGTTTTCGAAAAAGAGTTTTGTGACATAATTAAACGTTTCCATTATGTACCATTTGTTTATGAGCTAGACTGCAATTTATGATGATCTCCTCCAAAAACGAACTAAAAATGAAAGTTGAAAAAATTGATAACAAATTGATAACTTTTGTAATGTTGCAAATGGGAGGAGTTTAGTATTTAACTGCTATCAACCTGATTGACTACTTGGGCCGAATGTTCCGTTAGCCCATTAGGTAATTAGTGACTAATTGATCTACAGATCTCATTCAGCCTTTTCTTGAAAGATACCATAGTATTGGCTTTAACAAAATGGCAAGTACTGTGTTCCAGACTCCCACAGTCTTTTTGCTAAAACAGTTTTTAAATGCACATCTCTCTTGTGTAAAGTATAGAGTATAAATGGCAAGGACACTTGAATTGTGACCAAAATAAGTATTAAGAAATAATAAATAAACATTTAAATATAATTATCAGTGTAGTTCCAGTGTTCCCTCTGGACATTTAAGGGAGCACATTTTAATAATTGTGTCTTTTGGCAAGATTTTCCTTTGAGTTTTAATTAACAGTGCTTGCATTATTCTAAATTATGAAGTTCCTTTTATGTTTCACCAAGTTCTGCCATATTGTGCTATGCAAAGACATGAGCATGACCAAGGGCAGTGCTAAAAACCATACAGTACTGTCTGCTCTTAACAGCAATGATAAGGCTACTACCTTCCTACAGATATTTTCTGTTATTACTATTTACTGGAGCTGGTGTTTCTCTTACCTTGAGTTTGAATTTGTCTCAGCAGTAGAACAAAAGCACAGACAACTGTGTCCACTCGCATGCTGTGTGACTGCAGAATTAAAAGAGACATACAGTTTACAGCAGGAGCTCGTACCCCTGCACAGGGCTACTGCACAGGCAAGTCACAGTGTGACCTCAGTGCTTCTCCGTCACTGGACTCTATAAAAGTAAATGTAAGCCATCAGACAGAATAGAAATTTGAACGTCCTGCTCAAGAAAACTGTGGTTCTCACTTTACGTAACCTCTAATAGCCTCATGCTTCAGGTTTGCTCAGACTCTTGACTGTGTGCCCAAAAAAGACGAAAACAAAGGTAGTACACAGTTTTCTGTACTGTGCTTCTGAACAAAACAAGAAATGAAAGCAACTGTGTTAGAAACAGAAGCTACCATCATTCTGATAAATTGCCACCCCCCAGAAGAAGCTGGCACGAAACCACACATTTTCCAATTGTTTTCTCATTTGGGTTGGGTCTCTCTAATTTTAATTTCCACGGGTATCACCTTCCATAAATTAAAGCATCATTTAAAGTGAAAGCAGCCTCAGTGAAGCAGTCATTGTTACTTTCCCAAATTTGTTGTCTCTGCAATTCACTGCCATCCCCAATGCCTCTTTAAAACTTATATCTTACAAGAATTGTATTGCAGCTCCGGATTTGTCTCCAGTACAATCTTCGACTCTCTTCCATGTGTTGTAGATGTGTAGCAATATTCACAAATCAAGAGTAAAAAGAAAAAGAGTACAGATAATTTAATTTTTAGAGGCATAACCAAAGGTTTGGTGAAGCTCACAGGAAATTTACAGGACTGTTAGGTTCATGTTCAATGTACTTTTGAATTGATCACTATCATTCAGTATTATTGCTTAAGGCATTAATGGTAACCCACTACTGACATGGCCTTGTTCTGCTTAGTTGCTGACATCTATAAAGATCAGGCTGTACGATGACAATGCTCCTGCCTAATACGTTGTAGAGTAAGGGAACATAGTGAGGGAGTTTAAAGATGAAGGTATAAGATAAAGGTGTCTCTTTGCACTGGATTCATCAGAACTCCCATGTGCTCTCAGAGGGCCTGGTGGTGGCAGGTGATGGTATCCCTTTCAGCAGAAATTTTGTCAAAAATGTAATCTTCCTCAATGCTCTCCAGCTGGGCCAATGTAAACGTTAGATCACCATGTACTGAACTCCAATGTGCTGGATGGGATTTAAGCAGAGTTACTGCCTTCTCCTACTCTCCAATTCTTCAATACTGTCTCATTTCAGCCTCTTGCAGTCCTGTTGGATGCCCATCTCTCCTTGTATCAGAAGAGATGAGGTCAGTGTTGAGACACTGAGGCCATCTGCAATAAAATCCCCCAGCGGAGTGCATCACTATACCAAAACAGTGAGTGAACAGGGTGAGTCCTTGCAGGAAAGTGCAGTTACTACAGAAGTGTTCTGCAAGATAAACACTTGGCTGCTTCTTGCCTTTCTATCCTGGGCTTCTGGAGGATTGAGTTCCAGGTTCCACTGCGAAATGAATTGCACACCTTAGGTTCTAACATAACCAGGACTGGTTACCAAAACCAACCTAAACATGTGCTGTATTTATGTTTCAAAAGAAGAAAAGAGGTGCCCAGTGTGAGAATACCTTAATCACATCACTGAATGTCAGCACAAGTTCTTTATTATAATGAACGTTCTTCATCCGCCAAGAAGACATCATCGGCGTAAAGCAGCGACCACGGGTGAGGTGCCTGGAGGTCGGCCGTCGCCGTCTCCATGCAGAGCACAAAGAGCAGGGGCGAAAGGGCTGATCCTTGGTGAATGCCGACGTTGATGGCGAAAGTGCCATATCAAGAAATGAACTAAAATTCTTTTTTTTTCAAGTAAAGATGCTTCTCGTTTTCTATTCTAAACTGTGTTTTTTCATACAAACACCATTTTTATGTGCTATTAGTCTGATATCATTATATTTATTTGGAAAATAAATAAAATCAACTTTTTAACATACAAATTTAAAAATAATTTTCATCAACAATAGTAGTACATCTACTATAATTAAAGACTGAATGTAAAAACAATTTTCCTGAGTAAAGCAGTCAGTGCAACTCATGTACTCTCCAACTTTCAAACTCAATGTGTCTTCAGTGGTAAAATCAGAAGGAAACAGCCACTGACTTCAGTAATCAAATCAGGAAGTGGTCCAATTTCTTCAGTAGCTGCAAAAACAAAAACAAGCTACTATTCGTCCTTACTCCGAGAGTTTGTAAGATCCCGTGTTCTAATTTTTGTGAGTTTAATTTTAGTGATGAGCTGCTATACCATCTTACCTTTTGTATCCAATTAAGCCTTAGAACGAGCTCTGTGTTGGGGGCTCGGACATTAGATAGCAATAATAATTAACTATCAATTAGTAATTATTCCAGGTAAATTGAGAACCTGAAGGCTCATTACAGCTCTGTAGCAATGCAGGGCACACTTAATGGAAGAAAAGTTTTTATCTCCATGCATTTAAAACATCTTGTGACAGCAAAAATGATTCTTTTGATACCTGTATTTAAATTAATTAGAGGAACATGCAACTGCTATTGGTATATGTTTTTTCCAACATTCAGGAAAAGTCCAGGATTAAAGATCTAATACTTACACACTAAGTTTCAGACTAATTGTACATCAGAGTGCTAATTCACAGTGGTTTCAGTCCCCCCGTGTGTTAACAGGGGAACTCTATAGATAGTAGCAGATTTCGTTTCTGTTTTGTCTAGTTACGAAAGTTTCAGCTTTTATGATATGACCACAGTAGGTTGCTGTAGCAAAGTCCTGATTATTTAGAAGGTCAGCAAAGTGGCCATTATTTTCCATTTCAATTTCTCCATCAATTTCAAGAGCTAGTTTTCTGTACTTGCAGATTATTTTTTAGAAATGCAGGGAAATTTATGAAAATGTTTTGCAGTAAAGTGATGAACATGCGCTGTAAGAAACTGTTAATACTATATTAGCAGCGCTATCTACAGTGACATGAGCTGTAAGAACTGACTGGTAATGGCAGCATTACAGTGTTTTTGTTGTTGATGGTTGTGTTTATATATTTTGTTACAATAGTTGTGTTACGGGTGCTGGTCCAGGCTCCCGTGAAGTGCATAGCTTAGGACCCTATGGACATGGTACAGTATAATCCAGAAGTACAGTGGATATAAAAAGTCTAAACACCCTTATTGAAATTGCAGGTTTTTGTGATGAAAAGCCAGAAATCAAGATAAACCATGTCAGACATTTTTCCATCTTTAATGTGATCTTGCAAGCAACAAAATTCAAGAGAAAAACAAATAGATAATTATTAGGAAAAATAATGTTACGGCCACGAACTGAGATCCGTGCCAGGTCTTGTATGATGTGATGCTGTAAGAGCTGGAGAAAACAGGAGGCGTGGTAAAAGGAAACACACAGGGGTTTAATAGTGCAAAAAATAATAGTGACAATCCGTGAGACAGTGAACGGGGGAGACAAAGAATGGCATCCAAACCCAAACGGGTCCAAAGGCAGGTCAGGGCACAGTCTGGGAGTCCAGCAGCGAGTAATCCATCCTGGGACGCGACAAGGTTAAAATCCCCGGGAAGGGGGAAAACACGAACACAGCCAAAAGATGGAGGCCCAAGGGTGACGGGGCGAGATCCTCCAGACCCCGGGCTCAGGAAGTGGGAGGTGTCGGGGATGAGGCCTATGCTCTCAGGAGACGGACGTAGGATTTTCCTGGCTAGAGCTACTCCCAGTCTTATTGTTATTTACTACTTGGTTTTTGGCTGCCTGACCCTGGTTTGTTCTCCATCTACGTCTCCTGGTTTCGGTTTTGGTACTTCTGCTCTCGTTCTGGTTTTGACTCTCGGCTTCCTTATGGATTACGACTCCGCCTCTGGTTATTTGTAATTTAGCACCAGCTAGTTTACCTATGGCTTTCTGACATAGGTACATGGAGAAAATGTCTTATGGTCTGATGAGAAAAAGGGTGAACTTTTTGGCCTTAATTCTAAAAGATATGTTTGGTGCAAAGACAACACAGCTCATCATCCAAAGAACACCATACCTACTATGAAGCATGGTGGTGGCAGAATCATGCTTTGGGGCTGCTTCTCTTCAGCTGGGACAGGGGCTCTAGTCAAGATAGATGGGATAATGAATAGCTCAAAATATCAAGATATTTTGGCACAAAACCTGCTGGCCTCTGTCAGAAAGCTGAAGATGAAGAGGAATTATACCTTCCAACATGATAACGACCCAAAGCACACATCCAAGTCAACCAAGGAATGGCTTCAGAAAGGGAAGATCAAAGTCTTGGAATGGCTCAATCAGACCAGACCTCAATCCCATAGAAAACCTAGAATGACCTAAAGAGGGCTGTGCACAGGAGATACCCTGGCAATATGAAGGAGCTTGAACTTTTTTACAAGGAAGAGTGGGATAAAATTGCAAAGTCCAGGTGTTGATAGAGACTTAAGTTGATAGAGACTTATTCACAAAGACTTACTGCTGTGTTAAATGCAAAAGGTGCTTCCACAAAGTATTAGTTGGGGGGTGCACACTTATGCAACCAGGGTGTTGTAGGTTTTTAATTTCAATTATTTTTCCTAATAATTATCTGTTTGTTTTTCTCCTGAATTTTGTTGGTTGCAAGGTTATATTAAAGATGGAAAAATGTCTGACATGATTTATCTTGATTTCTGGCTTTACATCAGAAAAACCTGCAATTTGAATAAGGGTGTGTAGACTTTTAATATCCATTATAACTGGAAAAGGACAACTGGGAAAAAACGCTGAAGGATCAGGACAGGATGTTAGACAGGGGTCGTGAGGATGGTGATCCAGTATTTGGGGGGCTTGGCACAAGCGAAAAAGTCCAAACAGTCCAAAAAGGAAACTGGGGCGCAGTCCAGGGTCAAGGTGCCGCGAGAACCATCCAAGACAGACAAGGTTAAAATCTGGAACGGGATCCGGAACAGGAAAAGGGAGTTAAAAACAGGATAACGAGGCCAGGCGCTCCCAGCCCCAGACTCAGATGGTCAGGACGCCAGGGAATAAGGCCTACCCACGGGCTACCCGCGAGTCCGGGGAATAGGCAAGCCTTGTGGCGTCGATCTTCCAATGCTAAGCGAGGAATAGCGAAAGCGCCAGGCTTAAATAATAACAGGCAGGTGCACATAATTAACTAAAATTTGAAAGGGTCGGAGCGTCCTTGAGGAGGGATGACGATCATGACAAGTTGATGCCTCCATTATTTATGAGAGGGAGAAATTACTCCAAATGCAACCAAAAAATGCTGATCCAGACCTGGAGTTCACCAGCAGATTGTCCTGCAGAGTGTGCACCCTTAGTGGACTGAATAATGGGAATTGAATTGTTTGACTGTTTTCTGTTTTTAAATATGTTAGAAGTTGGCTTTTAACTATTGCATGTATGAAGTAAAAAAAAAAAATTCCAACTTAAAAGTTCACATAAGGCTTCAGAGCTGAACAATTAAGTTGGGCTGGAATGAAAACCGGCAGCTTGCTGGACTTCGGGACCAGGACTGTACTAGCAAATGGTAGCACATAACATATTGCAAATTAGGAAAAACTAAAGGCAGTTTTCTTTACTTGTTATTACAAAGTGTTGAACAAATTAAATTCCAGTGTCACGCAGTTCAGATCCATGTTGGTAAGGTTTACTGACACATGTGCAGATGATCACAGCAGCAGCACTTTAGGGAGTACAGTGACAAAACAGAATGAACAGTGGAGAAACAGCCTTTTGCAAGCACTTAACCATATATCTCTGGCAAACAACAAGCAGTTTCCCCCCTTTCATTCTGTTTTGTTGCTGTATACAGTATGTAGACCCCATTTCAGGTCAAAATCTTACATTCTATGGACCTCCTTAAAGAGGATTAATTGCAGTTATGGGGCCAGAGTCACCCAATGACAGCTTTGCCTTTGTGGGAAATTGCAAACCATGAAAAGAAAATAGATCTCTTGCAAGAACAGTATAATAATAATAAGATAATACGTTTGTTACGTCACAAACTGATATGGGTTTTACATTTACAGTTTGCAGCATGCAGCAGTTTCACAGGAATGCTAATTTAAATAATAAATTAAATGTGTAAAAAAGGCTAATGATACACACCTGGTTTTGCTCAGATGATTTCTCACAAAGAAGGACACTGCAAGACTAAGAACTACTAAGCTGGATAAGCTTACAGAAATGATCGTCCATGTGAGAGGGAAAGATGAGAAAGACAAACCCAGATCTAAAAGAAAATGTACTTTGTCATTGCTGCATCAACAAACATTTGGCCATTTTCTAAAAAAAAAATGTTTTATTTAATACAAGGTTGTGCCGAAGCTGGATTCTAACCTGACTAGCAATGGGTGGAAGACAGAATACACCATGGGTGGGCTGCCAGTCCACCACAGGGCACACACATGCACTCACACCAGAAGTCAATTAACCTACCAGTTTGTCTTTAGAATGTGGGAGGAAATCAGAGCACCCGGAGGAAACCCATGTGAACACTGGGAGAACCAACTCCACACAGCTAGCACGGAGGTATCGAGCGCTACACGGCAACATATGTGCTGCCCCCCCCCAAAAAAAAATGCAATTTATTTGGATATTTCAAAGTTGAATTAAGTAACTAATTGTTGATATTTTTCTTTCCTTGTGTGGAAAAAGGTAATACATTTCAGAACCTGGAAAGGTTTTGGCTATAACTCATTTTAGTTTCTTTGCAGATTTGTCTCTCAGCACCAAAAATAATAGAGTCAAAATGACTCACAGAACAAGTGACACTGATAGAAGGGTTAGGATTTGTTTCCTGTACATTTTCACTTTCTTAATCCCTTTGACAATTTCCTTGAGAAAGAATTACTCCGTAATCTCACAAATGCACTTTCCAGTGTCTAATGTACAGAATAAGAAACACAGACTAATAATAAATCTAACCCATATTAAACTCAAACACTGAGAAATTAAATTAAAGTGGTAAACTGAAAGACTTGTGACTTTACTGTACTTTGTAATTTGAGCCCTGTGACACTTGTGCTATTAAAAGTCATCTCACTCCTTTTCATCAACTTCTTGTTTGCTTCTAAACTTGCAATATACAAACTAATGACAGACTAAGCAATTCTCTTCACTGTAAAGTTTTTAGTAGCATGTGACATACTTTCAAGAAGTAGTCCGAGGGTCTTATGTACACCCTTCTTCCAAACTGGGTGCTCAACTAAACAGGACACATTCTGCAGGGATGTGTTGTCAGGGATGCTGGCCGAGCTCTCCACAGTGTACGTGTGATCTGAATTCTTGGTGGTTTTCTGGGTCCAGTTCGACACTCCAATCCAGGAAATGTTGGCAGCTGGTTTACTGTTCGCTGCTGTACAAGTGGCCATCTTCTGGATGATGTCATACACCAAATTTATCTTCGGTGGAACTTGAGGAAGAGAGGCAAGATAGCTGTCAATTCAAAACTTACCCCAGAAAATGTTCACATCTGGATATTCTGAATATATGTTCTAAAGATGAATATATTGTGACAGCCCACTGGGCTTGTTGTAGCAGGATCTTTAACATAGGGTTTAGATCACATGGTCAAGGACAATAGACACACATATAGCTATAATAGCTGTAAGGTTAAAACCAGAGCTATTCTGTTTACAGGGCAGGGAACAAAAAAAGACATCACAAACCAAACAAACACCAAAAAAAAACCTACGTTCCTCTATAAGCTACTGACTGAATGTTCTCAAAAACTCTTAGTTCTTTAGGTACCTGCTCAGCTCTTCTCCCTCAGGCTAGTAGCATGCACAGAGTATCTGCCTTCTGACCTCCAGATTGCAGACTCATCAAATGAGCAACACAGAAAGTCCATATAGGAATCTCCATTTTATCTGGACTAACTGCTTTCTCACAATATCTTATACAGTCCATTTCATTATTGTGGAAAGCTGCTTTCAAAACATAATAAATTATACTTACAATTCACTTGTGTAAGGTGAAATGAACATTTAAAAGTTCAGTCTTTCTAACTGACCACTGGAGTTTCCAGAATCCCGTTGAGCTGTTGAACTCTGAGGGCTGTTCAACATAACTACTGTACATACCACAGTGGAACTGCCTTCAAGAAGAACAGAACTTTCTTACGCCTTGAAATGCATTTAAATATGTCAGCTAAATGTCACATTTCAGGCTTTCCAAAGCAGGTGCAGAAAGCACTGCAGTGGGATGCGTGAGTTTTAGTTCCAGAATAATTTATCTTTGCATACTGAAATGTGATGGAGATGGTTGTAATGATGATAAGTATGTTCATAAACAACTGGAATCTGATCTGTGAGGAACAGTGTTATTTTTTACAAAACAAAAACTTTCAAATCATTTCTAAGTATTCCATTCCATCATAATGTCACAGTAAAACCTACAATTTGTGGAGACACTTTATTAAAATCCGTCGATTAGAGAGATTTTTCTTACCTCTAGCAGACACGTTGATCTGTGAAGCGTGCAAGCCTCCCTTATAAACTACCTCACAGTAGTAAATCCCTTCATCCTTGTACTGAAAATGAGGGATGTGCAGATATGTTCCATTCTGTCTGTTTTGTATCCTTTTTCCATCCTTACAGGAATTAACTTCTGGCTCACTGGTACTCTTTGCTATATTACACTCCTCTTTCCCTTCTTTCTTTTTCTTCCAGACAACAAACATCATGTTGTTCCAGGTCTGGTTTGTGCACATCAGATCAACACTCCTGTCCAGTTCAACAATCTCACTTCTGTGTTCTGTGTAAATAAAATGGAATTAATAACACATGACTTCAGCTACCATGGTGGCACAGTGGTTAGCTTTGCTGCCTCTCAGCACTGGGGCACTAGGAAGAGTGAACTGGGGTGCCAACTTTGTGGATTTTGAATGTTTTCCTCCTGGTGCGCTGGTCTCCTCCCACAGTCGAAAGACATACAGTACTAGTACAGTAGATTAATTGGCTTTTGGGAATATTGGACCTGGTGTGTTGCATGTGTCTGTGTGTGCCCGGGATGGACTGGTGTTCACTGTCCTTCCTTAGTAAAAACAAATTTGTGCTTAAAACACTAAATTAGGAAGACGAAAAAATGTATTTGTCTCAGTGTTTTGACTAAAAGGCAACAAGTGTTTTGTAGTATTCAATTATAATTATTTAATTTTCAGTAATTATCATATTACTGACATCAACGAAAAGTTGACAAATTATCAATATGAGAAAATATAATAGTTATTGGCAATGGTCACAGTATTAAAAGTAAGAGAGTGAAGGCTGCCTGATAAATAGCTACTTTCAAGACATATGATGGTTGTTTTTAGATTTCATTTTATTCTTGGGATGACATTTGTAATATATTTACACAGAACAAATAATATTTTTTAATATTATTATAATTGTTACAAAACACTTCTGTAACTTCTGCTCCTTAATGTTGCACTGCTTTAATCTCCTTGTCTTTTTATTAAGCAATTAGGTGTGTCTTGTCCATGTCTTTTCTCTTTTTTGTATTACAGATTCATCTTTCTCCAAGTTTTCTGTACAAAGTGAGACTCGATCTGCAGTCTTTTAGACCATTCTTCATTATTACACTGCTGTCTTGCTTTTATTCATACTAGCCAGCTTGGTAACTCACATTAAAAATCATCATAAAGGGCTTCTCTTAGTCAGGTGATCAACTGACTTGTGATGTACGTGTACTGCAGGTACTGAAGAACCATCAGATGTTTGAACAATGAATTTCTTGGATGGATTTTCCTGCTTCTTTCTTCCTATTTACAATTTCTGTGTATTTCCACGGGATCCCTGGAGTGTCAGAAAGGTGTTAAAGCTTACTGGCATCTCTGTTTGGCCACTGTAATTAGCATCATGATGAGTGGTCTTAGCACTTTTTCATGCATTGATTTATTGTGGGAATCAGGAGACCAACCTTTCTTTGAACAAGAAGGTCACTCTGTTTGGGTGCAATGGGACCTGGACATCACCAGAGCTCACTGGCCCAATCTCAGCTGTCCAATTGCTGCAAGGCATGCTGGGAGGCAAGGCTGTAGGTTGTGCTGGAGTAGTTTTGTCAGAGGAGTTAATATATTTTTGTAGTGGAATTTGCATATACAGTAATATGTAAAAACAAAAAAGCCACATTATGTAAAACTGTAAAATTCTTATCAATGAGCAGGGAAATGATCTCTCCTTGTTGTACTTTTGTTGTACAGTTTGCAATTACTGTGCATCTCATGCACTCATAATATTAATATTCTGGACTTTATCTGCACCATTACATTACTGATATTTCACTTAGTGCAGCACTAACATAAAGCTTAACATAAAGTACAGTGCTCTCCAAAAGTATTGAAAGAGTGAATGTTAAACTGGAACCTACACAATGAATACTGTACTCTTCTAGTTTTAAATCAATTCACTTCTATCCACTTGGGCTGATTAAATAAATTAACTGCATTGAACTGTTATTTTGAAAGAGCGCATATATTGGGACAATTGGCTGATAGATGTCTCTTGATGGACCGGTGTTCATTGTTGGGTTGTTAACCTTTCTATAAATCTGTTTATTCTTTGACTTCAGTGTTTCATGTCCAAAGTCAAAGTGAAAATACAAAAAATGAAAAATTTGGAATATCCTGCAGCTTTTGCAATTGATAACAGGAAAATTGTCATAGCTGTAAGGGAAAAACTTAAAACACCTGTCCCAGAAATCACCAAAAACTCCAGAATGTGGAATGAAGGTATCAAAATCAACTCTACTCTAGGCAGGTGTTCTCGAACTGTCGTACGTGGAGCGCCCCCTGGTGGTACACCAAATGACCCTGGAAATTTGTCGTGTGCACTGAAAAATTGGGAATTAAAAATTGAATAATTAAAAATTATGTACATTTTTTAACTGTAGTTTACTTAATTGGTTTCAGAAAGCTTGAGACGGGTTTTCATATTTTCTGTTTTAATAAAATTGGTTTATGTGTCAAATACGCAGTCTACGTACTTAGCTACGTTGATACAGCACGCCCTAATACTTGAGCGTTCATACTCCTCTCGAGCTTTCAGAGACGCAGCTTAGAGCCACATTCGCCAACAGAACAAGTGATCGAAAATGAATACCTCGCAAAAATCAAGTATTATGTCATGGCTGAAAGGAATAGATGCCAAGAGTACTGACGCCAGCTCCGATAGATCATGCACACCCATTGAGAACGAGGAGGATTATACATCGGCCACTAGGGTTACCATATTTGAACATCAGAAAAAGAGAACACCCTGAGAAACTTTCCTAATGGCTTATCTGGGAAGAGGGATGGGATGAAGAGGGTTTTCAAAATATCCCATGTTTTATGTTCATTGGTAAAGTAACTGTGATGATGTTTAACTGTGTGAAATGCATAAGTCCCCTCTGCTGCAATAGCAGTATCCTCTGTTTTGCTGCCAGATTTTACAAAATAATCTGTTAATTTAGTTGACAAACTCTCTCCTCGAATTGCCTTTATGTGTTTTTCTGAGTCAACATGAGCTTGCAAGTCAAGTACACCTTTATCTGTCACGGAGACAAAAGTACAAGGCTTACACACCAAACATTCAGCTTCCCAGTCTTCTCTGCCACTTTGACAACATGGAAATGTTATTTTTAGTTCTGCTGTGAATTTACACTTACATTGTGTTTGAGAGTAGGAAAATGAGAAACAAAATAGGGAGCCTTTCGAGGGAATGCTTCTGCACTGCAGAGACTGAGTAAAGACACTGATATTGATGCACAAATTCGCTCTCTCATGACATAATCATACACGTACAGGACGAAAACTGACTGATAACATAGGTTGTGAAGTGAACTAGAGAAGTTAAGAAATTCTCTCTTTTTAACTATCTTTATAACTTTTGTTAATTATTCTTCATGGTGAAAATAATGGGGTTGAAATCCCGGACGTTTCTGCATATTTGAAAATTCCCCCCAGACGGAGATATAAGGATCAAAATAGAGGACATGGCCAGGAAAATCCAGATGTATGGTAACCCTATTGGCCATGGACACTAGCTCTTGCACTGAACCTGACACAGACAGCACTGCTAGTGTTAGCAAGTGTCAGAAAATGGCTACAAGGTGGTACGATATTAATTAAATTAGTGCTCAGTACTATTTTTATTATATGTGTGTGTGAGTGTGTGAGCGTGCTCATGTTGGTCATTGAGATTTTCTTTAGTTCATATGAGAAGATGACTTGTAGATGGTACTTGGATGCTTTGATCAGGGGTGGTACTTGGTCCAAAAGGTTTGAGAACCACTGCTCTATGGGATCCAAACCTCTCTTCTCAACAAGTTGCAATATGTTCAAAACTGCAGCTAGAATACTAACTCACACTGGACCCTGGCAACATATGACTCCTACACTAGGAGTGGGTCTATAAAGTCACATACAGTATTCAATATAAGATCTTGTTACTGATTTTCAAGGCTCTAAACAATCTGGCTCCATCATACATCTCCGACCTTCTCCATGTATACACTCCCTCCCGTAGGCCCCATTCAGTTGAGGCTGGTCCTCTACTCACTGTATTCAGGACTAAATTACAGACTTTTGGTGACCGTGCCTTTTCTCTCACTGCTCCAGTGTTATGGAATGACCTTCCTCAGACTCTACAAAAGACAACTTCTTTAACTCTCTTCAAATCCAAACTGAAAATTGACATTTTTACCAAGGTCTATGTCTGATTGCCTACATCTATAAAAACCTGTATGCTCTTGTTTGTTTTTTGTTTACTTTTAATTGTACTTTTTTTGTCTTTTTCTTTATTCACAATATACAGCGTCCTTGGGTTTGGAAAGGCACTTTATAAATAAATGTTATTATTATTAAAACCACAGTTCATAGAAAACTGAGACAGTAGAACTATAATGCACACATCACATGATTTAAACCTCTTATGATAGTACTGATTGGTTGGAAACACTAAGATGAATATGTTTCATGGACATATGAGACCAAGACAGACCTCTACAAAAGCGATGGAGAAGTTAGTGTCATGATCATTATCCCTCCTCTTAAGGGCGCTCCTGCCCTTTCGTATTTCAGTTGATTACGTGCACCTGCCCCCTGTTCTGCCTCCTTATTTAAGCCTGGTGCTCTCGCTATTCCCCGCTCTTCATTGGAAGACGGTCGTCCGGAAGCCCGCCTACCAGCGGGTCCAGGAGAGACCCGACGGCGTAGGTTCATCACTGTGTCCTGACCATTTGGGGCTCGGAGCGCCTGGCCTCGTTACCTTGGTTTTATTCCCTGTCCCTGTTCTGGATCCTGTTCCGGATTTTAACCTTGTTTGTATCGTCTTGGATGGATCCCCCGGTTTTGGACTTTGGACTGCGCCCCGGATTCCCCCTTTGGACTGTCTGGATTTGTTTGCACTTACCACACCCCTCAAGCACCGGATCACTGTCGTCACACCCCCCTGTCTGTCTACCCATCTTATCCTGTTGAACCTTCCCCTGATGTCCTTCTCCACTTTCTTACTTACATCCTGAACTACGCTTCATGGGAGCCTGGACTGGCTCACATTACAGTTAGGGTGTGGAGAAAAAAAGGAACTGCAGATGCTCCAAAAAAACACTGGAGGAGTTTGGAGGAGGTAATGGAGGTAATGGAGGAGGTAATGTAATGCATAGCTCACTTATATTCATTAGGAAAATATATTAGAAAATATTATACTGTCCAGATCCATCTCCAGATTTAAATTTGATTGAGTAGTATATTACAGGCTGAAGAGAAAACTGAAGGCAAAACATGTCAAGATCAGATAAGAAGTCAAAATATCTGCAATGACTTTTACATTCTGAAATGTATTTAAAGTGAAAGTGTTCTAGTTGTTATGGTCACTGTGTTGAACAGCAAGTTTGATTTTGTTGTGATATGGTCACAAGTATGCCTGGAATTGCCAATAATAAAATAAATATTGTACTCATTTATATTGCTTATATTGATGTAATAATCACAAATACAAATTGCTATCCCAATATGTTTGGTTGGCAATGTAAATGCAAATTGTCAGTGTAAATGTAATGTGACTGTTTTCTTTCTCATTAAAACAGTCCCTATTTTTTAAATCTGAAATTACTTGATTTAGTTTCTGTTGTCATGAATTACCTTATAACATATTCTATTTTCACATTAAAATAAATTCATAAACATAACAATTTTTTCTTTTGAGGGGAAAATTCATTACATTTTACTGTATATGACTGATACTGCAAATAAAAGCATGTGAATGGAATGAAAGATTACCCATTACTCCCAATGGTTTAGTTGATGTTATGGGTGTTGACTGTAGCTTTTCTTCAGTGACATTAGCAGCATCGCCTACAAGGGAAATCAATATTAGTCAAAGCTGACCAAGTGGACATCTTCAGAATCAACAGTGAAACATGAACTAGGGGACACCAGTGAAAACTATTTGGAAGTACATTTAAAACTCACAACAGGAAGGGAAATGTATGCATTTGGTTTTAAAATGGTTAATACATAAAAACAGAGGGTGTAGATGAGGGATGAAGGTGATGTAATTAGTGGAGTACCACACAGATATTTACTAGGACCTCTGCTGTTTCCCTAATTTATATCTCTGTTATAGATTCTGGTATAGTTATTCAACTAGTCATTTTATCAGATGATACCTGATTAAGTCGAATAGCAAGCACTGTATAAGCTGCAAATGAAAATCCAAAACATTTAGCTAAAAGTCAAGACTGGTCAAACACCTGACAGATTATTTTTTATGTAGAAAAATGCAAGTTTTTCAATGAGTTTTGCAAGTACAACACAAAAACAATAAATACAAAGTGGGAAGCTTTGAGCTAAAAGAGGCTACTTATGAAAAACAAAAAGACACTTCAGGGTTTATGTTGACACATCATTTCCATTTCCCAGACAATATGGGGAAGCAATAAAAGGCAAACAAACTGTTAGGCTATATGGTCAATAGTATGTAATTCAAATTAAGGGATACCGTGTTACAATTGTACAATGCACTAGACAGGCCTCATTTAGAATTTGCTATATTTTGAATATTCTAGAGTTTTAGAATGTTAATATTTTGGTTACCAGGTTACAATAATGATGATGGTGCTCTGGAATCAGTCCAGTAAAGAGCAAACAATTGTATTAAGGGACTTTAAGGAATATCCTACACTGACTTTCTGAAATAACTGTCTTCAACAGAGGAAACTATGAGGGGAAGTCATACAAGTTTTCAAAATCATCAAAGTCACAGAAAAAGTCAAAACAGTGGACTTTACACAAAGGGTTGAGGGGAGTGTAGAACAAGTTGCCCAGGCATATTGTAAAGCTGATACCCTCTGGTTCAGGATGAGTTCCTCAGATCAATTAACTTCTCACTACCAAATGGGCTAGATGGGTCAAATGGTCCCCTCTGGTTTGTGACCATTCCTCTAAAATGTCATTGTGAAGAAACAGTAAATTTTATGGGACACTGAGCTTTGATATACATATTGATTTACTGAGATGTTTCATGCACCTCAAATACTTAAAATATACTAAGTCAAAAATGTTTTGTTAATGAGAATCCAACATAAAATAACAAAATACTTGACAGTAACATTTTAAATCCAGTTTGAAAATCACAAGTCTTTTGTGCTCTGTTTAAACTCAAAGGAACACAAAAAGTACATGAGAATTCAATATACATCTTAGATACACCTGGGATATTGAGAAAGACATGGGCTTACCATGAATCACCACACTCAGAGCTGCAAAGCAGCATAAAATCTTAATTATCCAGTTCTCTGTCATGTCTTCAACAGTCCCAAGACTTTCAGTGCTCACTAAACTGTTACAAGGCAACTGTCCGAGTCAGCCAGGCTCTCCTATATTTAGATAAATCACTGGTGATCCAGCAGAGCATTGTCTGTTCTTCTCAGATACTGAGAAACTGTCTTGAAACATTCATTTCCTGCTGCCTGGGCTATTTTTTCCACTATAAGCACGTGGTGTGATTATCAGAGTGCACAGGCTTTACAGAACTTCTCAAGCCTACTTGCTGTACGCATATACTGGGGTAATCACTTTTCCACTGTCCACTTTTCATCCAAGCTCAGCAGTCACGTTTGTTGTTACCTATATTACTGATACAGTGAATTGCTACAGTGACGTTAATATTACTAATCAGACAATTCAATTTTAGGCATTTGTAAATGGTACATAGTAGTGGAGAATGAAGTGGCAGATCAATCAGGCACTTGACTGCTAGTGTGGAAGACTAAATGAGGTGAACTCTTGAGAAGGGTCAAGACAGTGACTATGCGCAGGAGAGGTTTTCTGTTGGCACCCAAGACTGACTTCTAAACTAAATAGAATATAACCTACAATTAAATCTGTCTTTCTCTAACCCGGACGCCACAAAGTTATATCCTGGAGCCTATCTCCCTATTCTAAAATGCACCCACTAAGCAGGAGAAGCAGTCTAAACAGACAAATTCTTCACTCAGGAACACCAAGTTCCCTACAAATTACAGCATAGCTACAGTAACTCTCTTAAGTAAGATTCAAATACTTCGTTTCAATTGGGTGTTTTTGGATGTTGTCGAACGAGGAACGTTTGCCTGGCACATGCTTTAAGTTCTGTCTGCTCTTGTCTCATCTCTCTCTTGCAGTCTGTATTTCCCTCATGGTCTTCTCTTTTTTCCCTCCTTTCTCTGTCTTGATCTGATCTCATATGTCTGGACTGTTGATTGACACTTAACCATTTACCCAGAACTTAAATAACTAAGGTAAACCAGAAGATTATTTTGACCAGTATGTCTCACACTGAGCACAACTAAGTAAACATCTCTTGGTTTGAAGCTCTGGGAAGTAGAAGTGGAAGTGGAGCAACACTAGGTTACAGTAGGTATTACCCATTGTGTCTAGACTCTTAGAGACACCTTCATTTTCATCTACCTCAGCCTGTAACAATATTCAATGTGTTTTGCAAATCCCTGACCTGATCTAGAGGCAAATATTCAGCAGAAGTGTCAAATTAGAATGCTTTGGAAATCAACATTTATAAAGGTCATAAAGACATTATACAACTATGGTTTAAAGGATCCTTTTCATATCTTTGGTGAGCTGTGATAGCAAAGTTCCTAAAAAGCAGTCTGAGCTGATCGAGCAATGTGGTGTCCCAAAGGTTATGCACAAGTTAGGTAACTCCTACTTTAAAATTAAAACAGATATTGGCTAAAGAGTTCTGACCATGACCTGTCTCACAATGATAATGTTCAGTATCACAAATGTAATATTTCATTTAAGTGTAAAATTCCAACCTTTACAATTATTCATATTTGTTAGTTGAAACTTCTTGCGTGAAAAAGAGAATACAACGTTAGTTTTGTGTTCTTCAAAGTCTTAAAGTGACTCACATGGAACATGTGAGTCAAATAACCAGTAATTAGTCCATTGAGGCACAAGAAACATGATAGCAGATCAGTGAGAACTCTGAGCCTGAATGTGGTTCTTAGTCACAAACTAAGGCTGTTGTGGTGTACAAGCTAACCGCTCCATGTTTCTTCCAAATTCCACTCCTGTTAAAAGTCATCTGTTGCAAATAGTGAATTGAGTTCCTGCCTTGATACCATTTAACCTTTCAAAAGTAAAAAAATAGTCACTGCAGGAAGTTGTGGTTTTCGGCACTAAGTGCTGTTAAGGTGTAAATCATTATATTACCATCTAAACTATATGGAAACAGTTGATTATTATCTGACATAACACAGCAGAAGCTGAAAATAAACAGTGAAAGCTGTTTAATGTCAAAGTGAATGATTACTGCTTAGAGCACTTCTTTAGCTTACGATAGCATCCAGCCCTGTAGTACTTTACTGTAACTAAGACTGAGCATTGTTGATTACTTCACTAACATATGCAGGGCATTAAACTGACTGTTAATGAATTAAAATCTTTTAGATTTCCATTCCTTCAGTATTTTAATCATCAACACAGTATTGAAAGATGCAAATACATTTAAAATTCAGAGCTATTAAATAGTTGTAGCACCATCTATGCAGGACTGAACTAATAATCCATGCAATGGACTAATAACTGGTAAGTTGTGGGTTCAGATCACAGGAGGAGCATTACTGTTGTACCCTTTAGCAACACAGTTGCTTGCAGTACAGTTGCAGACTGTGCACATGAAGTCACTTTTGATAAAAGGTTGAGCCAAATTAATAATCAATGACCATTGAGTTCTTTGGCTCTTTGACTCAGACCCTCAGCTCACAAAGAAGTTACCAGAGCTCTTCATCACTGCACTGGGTGGGTTTGTGTCCCTTTGGTAAATGGTGACAGGAAATGGGTTAACTGCTGAGACCAAGAGAACAAGGTTGTATCAGTAAATGGAGTTTATAATGAAAGTTCGGGAGGGATGATAACCAAATTCAATCAGTCTCAGCTGCCAGTCATTCGCAATCACTTGTGACATCATCTCACCTAAAATACTAGAAATACTGTACACAATCCCCTTCTCTCATTGGGATACATCTTTCTGCAACTCTGTTTTTCCCTACCTTTATTAATACTGCTGTTTATTTTCACTTTGCAATGGATATTCCAGCTTGCTGTTCCAATTAATATTTTTGGATCTCAATCATAATCCACATTTTCCCTGTACCTGCAGGTGCTTCATCTGCTGCTTTGCCATCTCAGTCATTTGCTTATGAACCTCATCCAGCCTCATCCCCCAGTCCCTTTCCAAGATTCCATGCCTTTCGAAAGACTGGAATTTGCCATTGTCATTCAGTCACTATAAAAAAATCCAGCCTCACAGCCCTTCTTTTATTTCTCCTGCAAACCCAGGCTGCTCTGGACGAACACAAACCTGCTGTGACGTTTGCAGATCATGTTTCAAAGTGGATGAGACCTTTCCTGCCTTTATTAACTGGATTTAGAAAAACCCTCATCATACTCTCCTTTAACCCAAAATCTGTTCACAATATACAACTAGGAGAGTTGCAGCTTTTTACATATTAAAGGTGTCCAACAAACAAGTCCTGGGCTTCCAGTAAACTTATGCATCACCTGATGATGTCATCCAATCAGATGCAAAGAGTCTGCCTGCTGACCGACTGAGCCTCTCCTCACATTCATCGGGCCGTGCTCCGAAAAACACGCAGAAAAGTTAAAAAAGAGCCCTTGCTGCTCCTGATGCCATCACTTCAGCCCCAGCTCTGACTGACATCCTACCTTCCTCGTGACTGCATCCCATTGTATTTTCCCACCTTGCTGTCAGTTACATTTTGCACGTAAGGAACTTCTGTCTCTGCTGGGCCACCTAAACTATGCCATGCAGGCTATACCTTTTAGTTCACATCTTCTCAAACTTGCATCATTAGTATGATCCTTACCCCAGTCCTACTTTGCAATTTGAGGTAAAACTTTGGTGGTGGTGCTTCTTTTAAAAAATGGAATGAGTTGTTTTTTATGATGAATCTTCTTTCCGAAAAGTTTTTTACAGCTACAGCTCTCTCCTTCTTATCATTGCTCCTCTTTATTCAAACAGTTTCCAGCTTTCATACATGCTTCTTTTGAGGCCACAATTGGAAACAATGAATGCTTATTAAGTCATATAATGTTGCCGTTTATACTTAACAAAGAAACATCTTCTAAACTTATCATGAAATTCCTCAGTCATCTCAAAGGCTTTCTCTTAAGAATAATTTCTAATTGGTGCAGCTCACATCCCTGTATGTAATTTCAATAATATTTCTGATTTCTCTTTCATGTTTTCAAAGTTTAGGATATTATCCCTGGATTCTAACAAGATCCCCGTCCAGGTCATCCTTATTCAGATCTTGTATTCCCCTGTATCGCCCTTTCCATCACTACCTCCAGCTGATGTAAAATACTACTCTATATTTGCACCTCACACCCTCAGTTCCTACTGGACTTCCTTAAGATGTTTTCCATCCTTCCACCTCTTCTCAAATGTAAAATTAATGTAAAATAAGATCTGCGTATGACCAATTTAAGCCTTTCTACATCAGCCCTTAAGAACCTCTACTCTATTATCTTCAGCTTCTCGTCTTTCAAGGAGCAACTCCCACTGATCCTCTTTTTGCTAATGGAAAAGTCCTGTAATGTAATGTAACTGTTTTTCCTATAATCTGAATGAAGTTCTTGCAAAGTCTGGATTTACTGTTGATAAATTCTGTTTGTTCCTTTCGAATTGAAGCTGCCTCATCAGCAGCTCATCAACACATTCCAGGTTTACGGCCGATCGCCCACATCAATAAAAACCTGTATGCTCTTGTTTATTTATTTCTTTGGTTACTTTTAATTGTACTTTTTTTGTCTTTTTCTTTACTCACAATGTACAGCATCTTTGAGTTTGGAAATTTGCTTTATAGATAAAAGTTATTATTATTAAAACCAAAGTTCCTAGAAAAGTAAGACAGCAGAAGGATATATCACATGATTTAAACCTATCACGGTAGTACTGATTGGTTGGAAACACTAAGACAAAACATTGGAATAATGTTTCATGGACATATGAGACCAAGATAGACCTCTACCAAAGTGATGGAGAAGTTAGGGTGTGGAGAAAAAAGAATTGCAAATCTTCCAAAAACACTGGCTCATCTGAGAGGCATGGAGGAGATAATGTCATACATGGCTCACTTGAGCTAAAAAACATTATATTATATATTATCAGAAAAAATGTTAGAATGCCTTAGACTGGCCAAGCCGATCTCCAGATTAAAATCCAATTGAGCAGCATTTTACAGCAGAAGAGAAAATTAAAGGAAGAAGATGCCAAGAACAGACAAGACGTCAAAGTTTCTGCAGTGACTTTTAATTTCTGAAATGCATTTAAAGTGAACGTTTTCTAGATGTTATGGTTACTGTGTCGAACACCAACTATGATTTTGTTGTAAGATGGTCACGTTTGCCTGGAATTGGCAAAATAATACATATATTGTACTCATTCATATGGATCTCATAATCACAAATACAAATTGCTATCCCAATATGTTCAGCAGGTATTGTAAATGCAAATGGTTGGTGTATGTGACTCTCTTTTCGTTCTCAGTAAAACAGTCCCTTATTTTTTTACTATTTTACCTGCAATTATTTCATTTTATTTTCATTGTCTTTGTTACGTTCCAGTGTGTGGTCCATGTGTGTTTTTGTCGCTATGTTCCACACTTCCTGACTTTGATTGTTCTCCCTCCCCACTGGTCCATCATTACACCATTGTTTCCGTATTACATCATCATCAATCAGCTTCTCGGCCAACCAGAAGTCAGCTTATTCAATATTTAACTTGGAGGTTTTCAGAATGAAGGGCCCTTTCGCTTGACTTTGGTTCTGCTCGGCTCAGCTTCATTTCACTTTCGTTTTGCTTCGGCTTCGCTTCTCCATTTTCGTTCGTTTCGCTTTGTGTGTGTGTGTTTTCGTACAGCTTCGGCTTTGTTGTTTTATATTTGTCTCCTTGTACGTTTGTTTGTTTGTATTTTCCTTTATTTCGCCATTACCTTGCCCAAACGTGTTATATCAACCTCTGTGCTCCTTTGTATCCTATTCCTTGTGTCTTCTTTTGTTTTCACTTATTTGTATTCATAGTCACTTGTGTATTTGTGTGAACTTTTGTGTTAAGGGTTAGTTTAGGTTGTTGGGTACATTGTACACACGTAGTTGATCTTTGTATTAGTAACACTAGTTTAGGGCGGGTGAGTGCCTTTTGTCTTGTATGGTTTTGAGTAGTTACTGAAGGTTTAGCTAGGGTGTTAGAAGACACAGAAGACCGAATGCTTCGGGTTTTGTTTTGTAGTTAGATCAGCTTCCCCTCATTTTATTAGCCAGCTCCATTTTGTTTGTTATTTTCTTCTCTTTGCACCACTCTAGTTCCCTTTCCCTGTGTGTTATTGTGTCCTATTACGTACCACTCACGTATTCACTTTAAAATAAATCCTTTTTGCACCAAACTTGTTGTCACGCTTGCTAAGTCCTCACCAGAAATCCACCTGCATCCAAATCCATCCTAAATGTTACACCCCTTTACCCCTAGAAACTTGGGGTCTCAACAGTCTTGCTTTCTGTTTTTTTGTTTCTATGATGCCTCATTTAATATAAGCATTTGTAAGATTTTAGGATTTACTGTATTGTCTTTTGGTTCATAGTAACCAAATAAATTACTCTATAGCAGATTGGATTTTCTCATAGGAAAAATAAGTTTATACTCTTATAAAGTAAAGTACTCTACTCTCTCTTCTACTGTGTGTACCTGATTCTGTAAAGAACAATATATGAATGGAATTAAATTATTCCCAAAAGTTTAGTCATAGTTAAATACATCGACTGAGGCTTTCCTCCAATGACACACAAAAAATTTACTGAAATGGAAACCAGGAGATGTAGATAAAGGAAAAAGATAAATGAAGAATGCTCAAATTGGGGTGAGGGATATGTACCACAGGGATATGTACTAAGACCTCTGCTAATTCCTAATGTATGCCAAAGATATGGATTTTGATATGGATATGGATAGTTATTAAACTAGTCAACTTTTCAGATGACACCTGATTAAGAGGATTTGCATATACCATAGAAGCAGCAAATGAAAATATTTTTTTTAGATAAAATTCAAGACTGGTCTAACACCTGACAGATTATTATTAGTATAGACAAATGCACTTAGTTCTGTAGGTAGTGTAATGGAAAGTTACTGAGAAAAGGTGTTTTATCCTAAAAATGTTGTTTACGGACAGAGCTGTGCTGCAGAAGCAGCTGGATACTTAGAACAAAGTGTGATAGCACCCAACTCGTCAAGGGCACGGGATGTTTTAATAATGTTTATCTCTGCTGCTTGAAGAAGGGAGTATGAGAAACTATTTGAATAACTGCTCTTCTTTGCTTAAAGCAGAAACCTATAAGGAATGGAAAATTACTGCTTTGCCTGTCCTTGAAGTGTTGCATTAGCTTAAAAAAGATATAAAACAAGGGCTCTCCCTGCTTGCTTTTGAATCAGCTTTCACTTCTCTGCACAGACGGGCGATGGCTTTTTCCCATATTGCAATATGAATAAATACCTTACTGAGTGAATGAGAATACCTCTCCTGGCTCTTCTTCGATAAAATTCCACAACAGTAGAAAGCACAAACTTTAAAAACAAATGGGGAAGCTTAGAGCGAGAAGAGGATCTAAGTGTGTGTTTGAGTGTTTATGTTGACACATCATTTAGATCTCTCAGACAACGTGGGGAAGCTTACCACAAATCACCAGGTTCAAAGTTGCAGAGAAGCATAAAACCTTAAAACACCAGTTCTCTGTCATGTCTTTGAATGTCCTGAGACTTCCAGTGCTTAATAAACTGTTACAACAATCCTTAACAACAACTATAGCTATACAACTATACTTAATAAACTGTTACAACTATCAAGGCTCTTCAGCTCTCCTACATTTGGACAAACCTCTTCAGATCCAGAAGAGCATTGTCTGTTCTCAGATACTGAGAAACTGGTTTGACACATTCACTTCCTGCTGCCTGGGCTACTGTCACCACATGGTGTGATTATCAGAGTGAACTGACTTTACTGAACTTCTCATGCCTACTTCCATAGACTGGGGTAAACACTTTTTCCACAGGCCACTTTTCATCCAAGCTCAGCGGTTGCCTTTGTTGTCACTTATGATTTCAACCAATATTACAGTGCATTGCTATACTACTGTCAATATTTGCAATCAGATAATTCATTGTTAGGTATTTGCAATTTGTACATATTGCCCTGCACATTACAATGCACTAACGTAGTGAGGCACCGTACAGTGTGATCAGTATTTCATTGACACCTCCTTCCAGGCATCCTACCTGATTATCCTGGAGAAGCTGGGACAGTGCTCTGTGCCTCCTGATCATTAACAGTTATTTGGTTTGAAAGATGCCTGTCTCCCCTTTACTCCTTCCCTGTTGTGATCACCTTGAGACCCTGGCCCCTTATTCAAACCCTAGAGTTCTGGTCTGAGAGGGGATATATAAGCTTTGGCCACTGAAGAGTAGATTTCAGAGGCTGGAGCAAGGAGACATGGGGGCTCTTTTCTTTTTCTATCCTGTATTTTTGTAGAGCTTATCCAGGGAGTACAAAAGAACAAGTTGTGTAGGACTCTGGAGACTGAAAAGGATGTTACAGACAACCGAAGAACTGTGCTGTCTTTCTTCCTCAGGGAGACAGAAGGAAGCATACCTAGATAACAAGACTGAACAGATTTGGAAATGGTGAAACACGTTGGATTTTCTTTTATAGGACATGATATAGAACAGAACAGATAGGACTATGTAGCATATAAGAATTTCTCCTTGAAACTTTTTTGTTAAACTCAGGTCAAAGACCAAGAGATGTGGGTATCTACCACAAAAGGTGAAGACTTTGCTGAGCCAAGGCTCAGAAGTCTTTGTAAAATGTGTGCTGTACACTGCCCATAGAGATAGGTGTCTGCTATGGTTCAGGAGATACCAGAAGGTACCAGAGTCCTAGCCTGTGGCTGCTATGGCAGTGAGGACACTACAGAACCTAGACACTGACAGAGGTTGGTGTGCATCTGTCACACCAACACAGATATTGTAAAACTGACACAAAATTGAAGGGTATCCTGGCACTGATACTACCCATAAGGGACTTAGTAGCAGTAGAACTCCTATTCCCATAAGGCATCTGTCCATACCATGATGACCTAAGTCCATGTGACAGGCCAGGGCTGAGACAGTGACAAAACAGTGAGTGGAGCTGGTACAGGGGACTGGTCAAGGGTGGTGTAGCTTGGGCGGACTGGTCTCTGGGCTTTGGGAACTGCAAATAATATGGGTCAGAGACCCTCAGTCGAGCTATTATTTAGATGGAATGTGTCAAAAACAATAACAAGGCAGGTAAAAAGTCCAAAAGGCTCTCATTTAGTGTATTACTATGGAAGAGAGGCCCGGAGGGGGGCCATATACAGCACTACTCTCAGAGGAGAGTACATGAAAAGGGGAATTAGCTCCAATGGTAGAGCAGAAAATTTGCCCAGTGGTCTGAAAGGGGTGTGGTGACATTGGGGATCCACTTGCAGCAAAGACCCTTAAGTGTGTGCTGCCCAACTTGGACTCACAATAAATACACGTCCCTTGTGTTTCTTGTGTTTTTTTGTTGTTGTCTGTAGAGAGCGATAATCTCTCTTAAACTTTTGTCATAGGAAATTGGAAAATCTGGAACTTGTTAGGAGCAAATACAACCTTCCAATACTAACTGTATTTGAAAGCATCATTTCTGGTGATGAGAAAATTTGTTCAAGATGTTTTAAAAGCCTTTAAGAGTTATATAGAGTACTGTAAACGCCAGAAGCCATATCACCCTGCATCTCAAAAATGGCAACCCCCTAAAGCTAAGCAGTTGTGAGCCTAGTCAGTAATTGAATGGGGGACTTCCTGGAAAAAGCTAGTTGCTGCTGGAAGAGGTGTTAGTGTGGCTAGCAGGGGGTGCTCACCCTGCTGTCTGTGTGGGTCCTAATGGCCCAGTATAGTGAGCGGGATACTATACTGTAAAATGGTGCTGTTCTTTAGATGAGTTGTAAAGTCAAGGTCCTGCCTCTCAGTGGTCATTAAAAATCCTGGGGCTTTTCTTGAAAAGAATAGGGGTGGAACTCCAGCGTCCCATTGGCCTTTACCAATCATGGCCCCCTAAGAATCCCCATCTATGAATTGGCTTCATCACTCTGTTCTCTTCCCCACTGATAGCTGATGTGTGGGGAGCATTCTGGTGCACTATGGCTGCCGTCACATCATCCAGGTGGATGCTGTGCATTGGTGGAGGGGCATCCCCAATACCTGTAAAGCACTTTGAGTGGAGTGTCCAGAAAAGGGCTATATACGTGTAAGAAATTATTATTATTATTATTATTACATGTGTAATCTAACAAATGCAAAATTTGCATGCTTTCACGAGTGTAAAAGATTTCTTTCTTTCAGGCTTTTTTCTGTTTTCATTCGTTTTTCTGCACAGTATCATTAAAATGCTTCTTTGCATTGCAATGTGCTTTGGCAGTGGTTGGATTCCAACCCATTAACTTGAAGGAACTAAAGTTAAAAAACTAGCAAACGTGACCACTGGGCCACACTAAGCCTGAGGTACACTCATGAAAGTGCCTTCTTATCTTTTTCTTCAAGAACTAATCAGCATCTGATTGTGATGTAATGTGATTGGACAGTGGAGATTAAAATGGAATTAAAATGTTATGACGAGCAACAAACATGCTCACACCAGGGATTGAACAGGCTCTTCTGCGTCAAAAGTAGACATTAAAACTGCTTACAGAATTCTAAAGTAACTGGTGAGGTCACAGAATGGTAAGTTTAAAAGGTCAGGTGAAAAACCAGGAAAGGCATTGCTCTGTGGGGCAATGAATAGCTCATTAGATTTCTGAACATTGATGTTAAAAAAGGCATCTAAAGGGTGTGGGTTCAAATACCCCCAGAGTTACCTTCTGCACTAACTTGCAGTGTCTTTGCTCTTCTTAAAGAGCTTGTATTTCAAGTAGAAGTGTCACCGTTTGCTGTTACTTGCCTTTCTCCTTATGGTGCGTACTTGATGCATCTGAGAGTCTTCTAAGGTGCTCAACAAATGGATTTGGTCGACGCATTCAGTCCTTCAGGAGCAAGTGGGTTGTTTCGCTATCTAATTTTAAGCATTTGCTTCTTAGTCTTACAGTAGCAGGAGTTGTTTGGTGTATCTGAATTGAATACATGTCTGATTAAGTCAAGTTGGTGTCTTGCCTGTGAATTAGTATGGGTCAGCGGAGTAAAAGAACCTGAGCATTATAAGAAAAAGTTCCCTCACCTGTATTGAGGGTGGTGTAGTCAGACTGCATTTATTTTATTTAAAGACATAATAGAGAAAGGTCGGGAGGCAAACTGAAATCAAATAAAAACTATTTTACTGACTGCTTAGTCTTGTGGAGTGTTCTTTTTTTCTTCTCTGCCCCGTCACCTACTACCATGCACTACTTTGGCGTTTGAATGGATCATTCCTGGTGACTAGATAGCTTGATCGCGTCATCTAACCAGCAGTTTAAAAAATGCCCCGAAGACTCTGAAAGACCAAAGAAACGCAAAGCCTCCCTGGTGTAGAAGCCCTCCTTTTAGAAAGATTCTACATGGCTCTCTTGTTTCTGATATTTTTCTGTGAAGTTGCTTTAAAACACATCCCGTGCGATGCAATGCGCTCTGACACCGGTGGAATTCGAGCCCACCCCCCTGAAACCTAAAAATCAGCACCTTATGCCACTTGGCTGCGCAAACCCAAGACCCCAGCCCTAAAAGTGCCTTCTTCTCTATTTTTCCGCGATCACTAACGAGCGCCTAAGTGAAATGTAAGGGCATTAGGCAGTGGGCCTTAAAATACACTTTCCCGTCAATACAGTTTACATCAAACCTCATACCGCACTGAGTAAAGGTTTAGACAGCTCTGTGGCTTGAATTTGAGATTGTCACAGAATGCAAACTGTAGAAGGAGGAACAGGCTGTGATTAATTAAGTTGCGTTAGTAGCCAGGATTGTGAAATGTATGCCTCCACCCCAAGATTTTACACTTCAAGTTTTCTGAGGCAGACAACAAACAACAGCAGGGCACAATTAGAAACAGGATAAGAACACACTGACCATCCTGACAGGAGGCAATTAACACACCTTAGGTACTGAGGCACAGAGGTGTGAGTGGCTGTTGAGCCAGTTTGAACCACACCTTGGGCAGAGGTGGAGGTGGCAGGAAACAAAGAATTGATAGGGGTCCTCTATGTGTAGCTGCTCTTCTTTGTAGCGTCAAAGACTTTCTAACACTAGGAAGAGCAGTCGCACACGAGGCAGGAGTAAACCACGTCCGAGCGATCACCTTGCTCTGACACCATTAACGCTGCAAGTATTTCACGGTAGAGACATCTTTACTATTTTACTCATCACGTTAAAGGAAGGATGCGATGGCTTTCGGGGGACGGGGTTAGGAGGAACAACGATCTTGGTTCCACTGGGGATCGAACCCAGGCCCTACTGCGTGTAAAGCAGACGTGATAACCACTACACTATGGAACCTCAGGACAGAGTCTGCCTCCAGAAGGAATAGGATCCGCACGGGAACCCCTCTTGTGACAGTGTACAATACGATCTGTATTGCGTCTGATTTTCCTGCTTCAGATCTGGGACACTGTCCTCCGTGCTGTGGACACAGGAATGTGTAGAATTCTAAAGTAACTGGTGATGTCACAGAACGGTAGGGTTAAAGGTTCGGGTGAAAGGTGAGGTGAGCAGTGGCTCTGTGGCGCAATGGATAGCGCATTGGACTTCTAGACGGTGAGTGTGTGAAGACATTCAAAGGTTGTGGGTTCGAGTCCCACCAGAGTCGACTTTTGCACTAATTCGCAGTGTGCTCGTTCTTTCTGAAAGAGCTCGCATTTCAAGTAGAAGTGTCATCCCTCTGCTGTGGAACGTGT
Organism: Atractosteus spatula; assembly: GCF_055471065.1. NCBI lineage: Eukaryota > Metazoa > Chordata > Actinopteri > Semionotiformes > Lepisosteidae > Atractosteus > Atractosteus spatula. The sequence goes on along the minus strand of NW_028296705.1, from coordinate 19,762 downwards.
TTCTCCTTATGGTGTGTACTGGATGCGCCTGAGAGTGTTCTAAGGTGCTCAGAAGATGGCTTTGGTCGAAGCACAACCGCCAAGCCCTAAAAGCGCCCCCTTCTCTTTTGTTCCGCGAGCACTGACGATCGCCTCATGCAGATGACGAACAGGTCACAATTAGCAGCAGGTTAAGAAGACACTGGCCATCCTGACAGGAAGCAATTAACACACCTTAGGTACTGAGGCACAGAGGTGTGAGTGGCTGCTGAGCCAGTTTGAACCACACCTTGGGCAGAGGGGGAGGGGGCAGGAAACAAAGAAGTGATAGGGCCCATAACACCTAAGGTCTGCATACTCCCAGTTCTCAAACGACCCAGGCCTCCTCCTGATAAGCAGTGGAAAACCCCCTGGGTGGGGGGGGGGGAGTGGCTAACGGAAGGGCTAAGAAGATGGGAGCCTGAATAGAGGGGCACTCTCTCTTTCCGCAAAGCCCTCGACCCAGGACAGGCAGCGCAAGGGAAACCGCAGGCTGCGAGACCACACAGGAGAGGAACCATGGGTCCAGGAACTGCAGATCACGCGAGCCATTGGCAGTGGAATGGAGGTACTGTGCAGAGACTTTGATTAGCTCTAGGCAAGGACCATAGAAACTGGCCTGGTGAACCGCTATTGAAATGAGGGGAATGCATGGTGCAGCCTGCAGGAGGACTCCCCACATAGCCCAAAGAGAGATTTGGGAAATTGGATGTGTGGCATCCCTCTTCTATGTGCAGCTGCTCTTCTTTGTAGCGTCATAGACTTTCTAACGCCCTCTCTTTGTTACCTTAAAGGACTGCTGACCCGTGGGAATCCATTGTGGCCCTTGGAAGTATCTTTTGGGGCTGCAGATGCTGGTTTTCTGTGTCTTGGGGTAATAGTGAATGTTGATGTACTTAGAACATAAAAGGGGAACTCGTGTGATATTCATGTCTTTTTCTAGTCAGTGTGTGCATTGGTGATTCTGGGAGATGAACAGGAACTGTGGAAAACTTGAGGGAGACCAGCAGCCCCTTTGTGTTTGCTAGGAAGCGCAGTCGCACACGAGGCAGGAGTAGACCACGTCCGAGCGATCACCTTGCTCTGACACCATTAACGCTGCAAGTATTTCACGGTAGAGACATCTTTACTATTTTACTCATCACGTTAAAGGAAGGATGCGATGGCTTTCGGGGGACGGGGTTAGGAGGAACAACGATCTTGGTTCCACTGGGGATCAAACCCAGGCCCTAATGCGTGTAAAGCAGACGTGATAACCACTACACTATGGAACCTCAGGACAGAGTCTGCCTCCAGAAGGAATAGGATCCGCACGGGAACCCCTCTTGTGACAGTGTACAATACGATCTGTATTGCGTCTGATTTTCCTGCTTCAGATCTGGGACACTGTCCTCCGTGCTGTGGACACAGGAATGTGTAGAATTCTAAAGTAACTGGTGATGTCACAGAACGGTAGGGTTAAAGGTTCGGGTGAAAGGTCAGGTGAGCAGTGGCGCAATGGATAGCGCATTGGACTTCTAGACGGTGAGTGTGTGAAGGCATTCAAAGGTTGTGGGTTCGAGTCCCACCAGAGTCGACCTTTGCACTAATTCGCAGTGTGCTCGTTCTTTCTGAAAGAGCTCGCATTTCAAGTAGAAGTGTCATCCCTCTGCTGTGGAACGTGTTTCTCCTTATGGTGTGTACTGGATGCGCCTGAGAGTGTTCTAAGGTGCTCAGAAGATGGCTTTGGTCGAAGCACAACCGCCAAGCCCTAAAAGCGCCCCCTTCTCTTTTGTTCCGCGAGCACTGACGATCGCCTCATGCAGATGACGAACAGGTCACAATTAGCAGCAGGTTAAGAAGACACTGGCCATCCTGACAGGAAGCAATTAACACACCTTAGGTACTGAGGCACAGAGGTGTGAGTGGCTGCTGAGCCAGTTTGAACCACACCTTGGGCAGAGGGGGAGGGGGCAGGAAACAAAGAAGTGATAGGGCCCATAACACCTAAGGTCTGCATACTCCCAGTTCTCAAACGACCCAGGCCTCCTCCTGATAAGCAGTGGAAAACCCCCTGGGTGGGGGGGGGGGAGTGGCTAACGGAAGGGCTAAGAAGATGGGAGCCTGAATAGAGGGGCACTCTCTCTTTCCGCAAAGCCCTCGACCCAGGACAGGCAGCGCAAGGGAAACCGCAGGCTGCGAGACCACACAGGAGAGGAACCATGGGTCCAGGAACTGCAGATCACGCGAGCCATTGGCAGTGGAATGGAGGTACTGTGCAGAGACTTTGATTAGCTCTAGGCAAGGACCATAGAAACTGGCCTGGTGAACCGCTATTGAAATGAGGGGATTGCATGGTGCAGCCTGCAGGAGGACTCCCCACATAGCCCAAAGAGAGATTTGGGAAATTGGATGTGTGGCATCCCTCTTCTATGTGCAGCTGCTCTTCTTTGTAGCGTCATAGACTTTCTAACGCCCTCTCTTTGTTACCTAAAAGGACTGCTGACCCGTGGGAATCCATTGTGGCCCTTGGAAGTATCTTTTGGGGCTGCAGATGCTGGTTTTCTGTGTCTTGGGGTAATAGTGAATGTTGATGTACTTAGAACATAAAAGGGGAACTCGTGTGATATTCATGTCTTTTTCTAGTCAGTGTGTGCATTGGTGATTCTGGGAGTTGAACAGGAACTTTGGAAAACTTGAGGGAGACCAGCAGCCACTTTGTGTTTGCTAGGAAGCGCAGTCGCACACGAGGCAGGAGTAGACCACGTCCGAGCGATCACCTTGCTCTGACACCATTAACGCTGCAAGTATTTCACGGTAGAGACATCTTTACTATTTTACTCATCACGTTAAAGGAAGGATGCGATGGCTTTCGGGGGACGGGGTTAGGAGGAACAACGATCTTGGTTCCACTGGGGATCAAACCCAGGCCCTACTGCGTGTAAAGCAGACGTGATAAACACTAAACTATGGAACCTCAGGACCAAGTCTGCCTCCAGAAGGAATAGGATCCGCACGGGAACCCCTCTTGTGACAGTGTACAATACGATCTGTATTCCAGCTGTTGCGTCTGATTTTCCTGCTTCAGATCTGGGACACTGTCCTCCGTGCTGTGGACACAGGAATGTGTAGAATTCTAAAGTAACTGGTGATGTCACAGAACGGTAGGGTTAAAGGTTCGGGTGAAAGGTGAGGTGAGCAGTGGCTCTGTGGCGCAATGGATAGCGCATTGGACTTCTAGACGGTGAGTGTGTAAAAACATTCAAAGGTTGTGGGTTCGAGTCCCACCAGAGTCAACTTTTGCACTAATTCGCAGTGTGCTCGTTCTTTCTGAAAGAGCTCGCATTTCAAGTAGAAGTGTCATCCCTCTGCTGTGGAACGTGTTTCTCCTTATGGTGTGTACTGGATGCGCCTGAGAGTGTTCTAAGGTGCTCAGAAGATGGCTTTGGTCGAAGCACAACCGCCAAGCCCTAAAAGCGCCCCCTTCTCTTTTGTTCCGCGAGCACTGACGATCGCCTCATGCAGATGACGAACAGGTCACAATTAGCAACAGGTTAAGAAGACACTGGCCATCCTGACAGGAAGCAATTAACACACCTAAGGTACTGAGGCACAGAGGTGTGAGTGGCTGCTGAGCCAGTTTGAACCACACCTTGGGCAGAGGGGGAGGGGGCAGGAAACAAAGAAGTGATAGGGCCCATAACACCTAAGGTCTGCATACTCCCAGTTCTCAAACGACCCAGGCCTCCTCCTGATAAGCAGTGGAAAACCCCCTGGGTGGGGGGGGGGGAGTGGCTAACGGAAGGGCTAAGAAGATGGGAGCCTGAATAGAGGGGCACTCTCTCTTTCCGCAAAGCCCTCGACCCAGGACAGGCAGCGCAAGGGAAACCGCAGGCTGCGAGACCACACAGGAGAGGAACCATGGGTCCAGGAACTGCAGATCACGAGAGCCATTGGCAGTGGAATGGAGGTACTGTGCAGAGACTTTGATTAGCTCTAGGCAAGGACCATAGAAACTGGCCTGGTGAACCGCTATTGAAATGAGGGGAATGCATGGTGCAGCCTGCAGGAGGACTCCCCACATAGCCCAAAGAGAGATTTGGGAAATTGGATGTGTGGCATCCCTCTTCTATGTGCAGCTGCTCTTCTTTGTAGCGTCATAGACTTTCTAACGCCCTCTCTTTGTTACCTAAAAGGACTGCTGACCCGTGGGAATCCATTGTGGCCCTTGGAAGTATCTTTTGGGGCTGCAGATGCTGGTTTTCTGTGTCTTGGGGTAATAGTGAATGTTGATGTACTTAGAACATAAAAGGGGAACTCGTGTGATATTCATGTCTTTTTCTAGTCAGTGTGTGCATTGGTGATTCTGGGAGATGAACAGGAACTGTGGAAAACTTGAGGGAGACCAGCAGCCACTTTGTGTTTGCTAGGAAGCGCAGTCGCACACGAGGCAGGAGTAGACCACGTCCGAGCGATCACCTTGCTCTGACACCATTAACGCTGCAAGTATTTCACGGTAGAGACATCTTTACTATTTTACTCATCACGTTAAAGGAAGGATGCGATGGCTTTCGGGGGACGGGGTTAGGAGGAACAACGATCTTGGTTCCACTGGGGATCAAACCCAGGCCCTACTGCGTGTAAAGCAGACGTGATAAACACTAAACTATGGAACCTCAGGACCAAGTCTGCCTCCAGAAGGAATAGGATCCGCACGGGAACCCCTCTTGTGACAGTGTACAATACGATCTGTATTCCAGCTGTTGCGTCTGATTTTCCTGCTTCAGATCTGGGACACTGTCCTCCGTGCTGTGGACACAGGAATGTGTAGAATTCTAAAGTAACTGGTGATGTCACAGAACGGTAGGGTTAAAGGTTCGGGTGAAAGGTGAGGTGAGCAGTGGCTCTGTGGCGCAATGGATAGCGCATTGGACTTCTAGACGGTGAGTGTGTGAAAACATTCAAAGGTTGTGGGTTCGAGTCCCACCAGAGTTGACTTTTGCACTAATTCGCAGTGTGCTCGTTCTTTCTGAAAGAGCTCGCATTTCAAGTAGAAGTGTCATCCCTCTGCTGTGGAACGTGTTTCTCCTTATGGTGTGTACTGGATGCGCCTGAGAGTGTTCTAAGGTGCTCAGAAGATGGCTTTGGTCGAAGCACAACCGCCAAGCCCTAAAAGCGCCCCCTTCTCTTTTGTTCCGCGAGCACTGACGATCGCCTCATGCAGATGACGAACAGGTCACAATTAGCAACAGGTTAAGAAGACACTGGCCATCCTGACAGGAAGCAATTAACACACCTTAGGTACTGAGGCACAGAGGTGTGAGTGGCTGCTGAGCCAGTTTGAACCACACCTTGGGCAGAGGGGGAGGGGGCAGGAAACAAAGAAGTGATAGGGCCCATAACACCTAAGGTCTGCATACTCCCAGTTCTCAAACGACCCAGGCCTCCTCCTGATAAGCAGTGGAAAACCCCCTGGGTGGGGGGGGGGGAGTGGCTAACGGAAGGGCTAAGAAGATGGGAGCCTGAATAGAGGGGCACTCTCTCTTTCCGCAAAGCCCTCGACCCAGGACAGGCAGCGCAAGGGAAACCGCAGGCTGCGAGACCACACAGGAGAGGAACCATGGGTCCAGGAACTGCAGATCACGAGAGCCATTGGCAGTGGAATGGAGGTACTGTGCAGAGACTTTGATTAGCTCTAGGCAAGGACCATAGAAACTGGCCTGGTGAACCGCTATTGAAATGAGGGGAATGCATGGTGCAGCCTGCAGGAGGACTCCCCACATAGCCCAAAGAGAGATTTGGGAAATTGGATGTGTGGCATCCCTCTTCTATGTGCAGCTGCTCTTCTTTGTAGCGTCATAGACTTTCTAACGCCCTCTCTTTGTTACCTAAAAGGACTGCTGACCCGTGGGAATCCATTGTGGCCCTTGGAAGTATCTTTTGGGGCTGCAGATGCTGGTTTTCTGTGTCTTGGGGTAATAGTGAATGTTGATGTACTTAGAACATAAAAGGGGAACTTGTGTGATATTCATGTCTTTTTCTAGTCAGTGTGTGCATTGGTGATTCTGGGAGATGAACAGGAACTGTGGAAAACTTGAGAGAGACCAGCAGCCCCTTTGTGTTTGCTAGGAAGCGCAGTCGCACACGAGGCAGGAGTAGACCACGTCAGAGCGATCACCTTGCTCTGACACCATTAACGCTGCAAGTATTTCACGGTAGAGACATCTTTACTATTTTACTCATCACGTTAAAGGAAGGATGCGATGGCTTTCGGGGGACGGGGTTAGGAGGAACAACGATCTTGGTTCCACTGGGGATCGAACCCAGGCCCTACTGCGTGTAAAGCAGACGTGATAACCACTACACTATGGAACCTCAGGACAGAGTCTGCCTCCAGAAGGAATAGGATCCGCACGGGAACCCCTCTTGTGACAGTGTACAATACGATCTGTATTCCAGCTGTTGCGTCTGATTTTCCTGCTTCAGATCTGGGACACTGTCCTCCGTGCTGTGGACACAGGAATGTGTAGAATTCTAAAGTAACTGGTGATGTCACAGAACGGTAGGGTTAAAGGTTCGGGTGAAAGGTGAGGTGAGCAGTGGCTCTGTGGCGCAATGGATAGCGCATTGGACTTCTAGACGATGAGTGTGTGAAGATGTTCAAAGGTTGTGGGTTCGAGTCCCACCAGAGTCGACTTTTGCACTAATTCGCAGTGTGCTCGTTCTTTCTGAAAGAGCTCGCATTTCAAGTAGAAGTGTCATCCCTCTGCTGTGGAACGTGTTTCTCCTTATGGTGTGTACTGGATGCGCCTGAGAGTGTTCTAAGGTGCTCAGAAGATGGCTTTGGTCGAAGCACAACCGCCAAGCCCTAAAAGCGCCCCCTTCTCTTTTGTTCCGCGAGCACTGACGATCGCCTCATGCAGATGACGAACAGGTCACAATTAGCAACAGGTTAAGAAGACACTGGCCATCCTGACAGGAAGCAATTAACACACCTTAGGTACTGAGGCACAGAGGTGTGAGTGGCTGCTGAGCCAGTTTGAACCACACCTTGGGCAGAGGGGGAGGGGGCAGGAAACAAAGAAGTGATAGGGCCCATAACACCTAAGGTCTGCATACTCCCAGTTCTCAAACGACCCAGGCCTCCTCCTGATAAGCAGTGGAAAACCCCCTGGGTGGGGGGGGGGGAGTGGCTAACGGAAGGGCTAAGAAGATGGGAGCCTGAATAGAGGGGCACTCTCTCTTTCCGCAAAGCCCTCGACCCAGGACAGGCAGCGCAAGGGAAACCGCAGGCTGCGAGACCACACAGGAGAGGAACCATGGGTCCAGGAACTGCAGATCACGAGAGCCATTGGCAGTGGAATGGAGGTACTGTGCAGAGACTTTGATTAGCTCTAGGCAAGGACCATAGAAACTGGCCTGGTGAACCGCTATTGAAATGAGGGGAATGCATGGTGCAGCCTGCAGGAGGACTCCCCACATAGCCCAAAGAGAGATTTGGGAAATTGGATGTGTGGCATCCCTCTTCTATGTGCAGCTGCTCTTCTTTGTAGCGTCATAGACTTTCTAACGCCCTCTCTTTGTTACCTAAAAGGACTGCTGACCCGTGGGAATCCATTGTGGCCCTTGGAAGTATCTTTTGGGGCTGCAGATGCTGGTTTTCTGTGTCTTGGGGTAATAGTGAATGTTGATGTACTTAGAACATAAAAGGGGAACTCGTGTGATATTCATGTCTTTTTCTAGTCAGTGTGTGCATTGGTGATTCTGGGAGATGAACAGGAACTGTGGAAAACTTGAGGGAGACCAGCAGCCACTTTGTGTTTGCTAGGAAGCGCAGTCGCACACGAGGCAGGAGTAGACCACGTCCGAGCGATCACCTTGCTCTGACACCATTAACGCTGCAAGTATTTCACGGTAGAGACATCTTTACTATTTTACTCATCACGTTAAAGGAAGGATGCGATGGCTTTCGGGGGACGGGGTTAGGAGGAACAACGATCTTGGTTCCACTGGGGATCAAACCCAGGCCCTACTGCGTGTAAAGCAGACGTGATAAACACTAAACTATGGAACCTCAGGACCAAGTCTGCCTCCAGAAGGAATAGGATCCGCACGGGAACCCCTCTTGTGACAGTGTACAATACGATCTGTATTCCAGCTGTTGCGTCTGATTTTCCTGCTTCAGATCTGGGACACTGTCCTCCGTGCTGTGGACACAGGAATGTGTAGAATTCTAAAGTAACTGGTGATGTCACAGAACGGTAGGGTTAAAGGTTCGGGTGAAAGGTGAGGTGAGCAGTGGCTCTGTGGCGCAATGGATAGCGCATTGGACTTCTAGACGGTGAGTGTGTGAAAACATTCAAAGGTTGTGGGTTCGAGTCCCACCAGAGTTGACTTTTGCACTAATTCGCAGTGTGCTCGTTCTTTCTGAAAGAGCTCGCATTTCAAGTAGAAGTGTCATCCCTCTGCTGTGGAACGTGTTTCTCCTTATGGTGTGTACTGGATGCGCCTGAGAGTGTTCTAAGGTGCTCAGAAGATGGCTTTGGTCGAAGCACAACCGCCAAGCCCTAAAAGCGCCCCCTTCTCTTTTGTTCCGCGAGCACTGACGATCGCCTCATGCAGATGACGAACAGGTCACAATTAGCAACAGGTTAAGAAGACACTGGCCATCCTGACAGGAAGCAATTAACACACCTTAGGTACTGAGGCACAGAGGTGTGAGTGGCTGCTGAGCCAGTTTGAACCACACCTTGGGCAGAGGGGGAGGGGGCAGGAAACAAAGAAGTGATAGGGCCCATAACACCTAAGGTCTGCATACTCCCAGTTCTCAAACGACCCAGGCCTCCTCCTGATAAGCAGTGGAAAACCCCCTGGGTGGGGGGGGGGGAGTGGCTAACGGAAGGGCTAAGAAGATGGGAGCCTGAATAGAGGGGCACTCTCTCTTTCCGCAAAGCCCTCGACCCAGGACAGGCAGCGCAAGGGAAACCGCAGGCTGCGAGACCACACAGGAGAGGAACCATGGGTCCAGGAACTGCAGATCACGAGAGCCATTGGCAGTGGAATGGAGGTACTGTGCAGAGACTTTGATTAGCTCTAGGCAAGGACCATAGAAACTGGCCTGGTGAACCGCTATTGAAATGAGGGGAATGCATGGTGCAGCCTGCAGGAGGACTCCCCACATAGCCCAAAGAGAGATTTGGGAAATTGGATGTGTGGCATCCCTCTTCTATGTGCAGCTGCTCTTCTTTGTAGCGTCATAGACTTTCTAACGCCCTCTCTTTGTTACCTAAAAGGACTGCTGACCCGTGGGAATCCATTGTGGCCCTTGGAAGTATCTTTTGGGGCTGCAGATGCTGGTTTTCTGTGTCTTGGGGTAATAGTGAATGTTGATGTACTTAGAACATAAAAGGGGAACTTGTGTGATATTCATGTCTTTTTCTAGTCAGTGTGTGCATTGGTGATTCTGGGAGATGAACAGGAACTGTGGAAAACTTGAGAGAGACCAGCAGCCCCTTTGTGTTTGCTAGGAAGCGCAGTCGCACACGAGGCAGGAGTAGACCACGTCCGAGCGATCACCTTGCTCTGACACCATTAACGCTGCAAGTATTTCACGGTAGAGACATCTTTACTATTTTACTCATCACGTTAAAGGAAGGATGCGATGGCTTTCGGGGGACGGGGTTAGGAGGAACAACGATCTTGGTTCCACTGGGGATCGAACCCAGGCCCTACTGCGTGTAAAGCAGACGTGATAACCACTACACTATGGAACCTCAGGACAGAGTCTGCCTCCAGAAGGAATAGGATCCGCACGGGAACCCCTCTTGTGACAGTGTACAATACGATCTGTATTCCAGCTGTTGCGTCTGATTTTCCTGCTTCAGATCTGGGACACTGTCCTCCGTGCTGTGGACACAGGAATGTGTAGAATTCTAAAGTAACTGGTGATGTCACAGAACGGTAGGGTTAAAGGTTCGGGTGAAAGGTGAGGTGAGCAGTGGCTCTGTGGCGCAATGGATAGCGCATTGGACTTCTAGACGGTGAGTGTGTGAAGATGTTCAAAGGTTGTGGGTTCGAGTCCCACCAGAGTCGACTTTTGCACTAATTCGCAGTGTGCTCGTTCTTTCTGAAAGAGCTCGCATTTCAAGTAGAAGTGTCATCCCTCTGCTGTGGAACGTGTTTCTCCTTATGGTGTGTACTGGATGCGCCTGAGAGTGTTCTAAGGTGCTCAGAAGATGGCTTTGGTCGAAGCACAACCGCCAAGCCCTAAAAGCGCCCCCTTCTCTTTTGTTCCGCGAGCACTGACGATCGCCTCATGCAGATGACGAACAGGTCACAATTAGCAACAGGTTAAGAAGACACTGGCCATCCTGACAGGAAGCAATTAACACACCTTAGGTACTGAGGCACAGAGGTGTGAGTGGCTGCTGAGCCAGTTTGAACCACACCTTGGGCAGAGGGGGAGGGGGCAGGAAACAAAGAAGTGATAGGGCCCATAACACCTAAGGTCTGCATACTCCCAGTTCTCAAACGACCCAGGCCTCCTCCTGATAAGCAGTGGAAAACCCCCTGGGTGGGGGGGGGGGAGTGGCTAACGGAAGGGCTAAGAAGATGGGAGCCTGAATAGAGGGGCACTCTCTCTTTCCGCAAAGCCCTCGACCCAGGACAGGCAGCGCAAGGGAAACCGCAGGCTGCGAGACCACACAGGAGAGGAACCATGGGTCCAGGAACTGCAGATCACGAGAGCCATTGGCAGTGGAATGGAGGTACTGTGCAGAGACTTTGATTAGCTCTAGGCAAGGACCATAGAAACTGGCCTGGTGAACCGCTATTGAAATGAGGGGAATGCATGGTGCAGCCTGCAGGAGGACTCCCCACATAGCCCAAAGAGAGATTTGGGAAATTGGATGTGTGGCATCCCTCTTCTATGTGCAGCTGCTCTTCTTTGTAGCGTCATAGACTTTCTAACGCCCTCTCTTTGTTACCTAAAAGGACTGCTGACCCGTGGGAATCCATTGTGGCCCTTGGAAGTATCTTTTGGGGCTGCAGATGCTGGTTTTCTGTGTCTTGGGGTAATAGTGAATGTTGATGTACTTAGAACATAAAAGGGGAACTCGTGTGATATTCATGTCTTTTTCTAGTCAGTGTGTGCATTGGTGATTCTGGGAGATGAACAGGAACTGTGGAAAACTTGAGGGAGACCAGCAGCCCCTTTGTGTTTGCTAGGAAGCGCAGTCGCACACGAGGCAGGAGTAGACCACGTCCGAGCGATCACCTTGCTCTGACACCATTAACGCTGCAAGTATTTCACGGTAGAGACATCTTTACTATTTTACTCATCACGTTAAAGGAAGGATGCGATGGCTTTCGGGGGACGGGGTTAGGAGGAACAACGATCTTGGTTCCACTGGGGATCAAACCCAGGCCCTACTGCGTGTAAAGCAGACGTGATAACCACTACACTATGGAACCTCAGGACAGAGTCTGCCTCCAGAAGGAATAGGATCCGCACGGGAACCCCTCTTGTGACAGTGTACAATACGATCTGTATTGCGTCTGATTTTCCTGCTTCAGATCTGGGACACTGTCCTCCGTGCTGTGGACACAGGAATGTGTAGAATTCTAAAGTAACTGGTGATGTCACAGAACGGTAGGGTTAAAGGTTCGGGTGAAAGGTCAGGTGAGCTGTGGCGCAATGGATAGCGCATTGGACTTCTAGACGGTGAGTGTGTTAAGGCATTCAAAGGTTGTGGGTTCGAGTCCCACCAGAGTCGACTTTTGCACTAATTCGCAGTGTGCTCGTTCTTTCTGAAAGAGCTCGCATTTCAAGTAGAAGTGTCATCCCTCTGCTGTGGAACGTGTTTCTCCTAATGGTGTGTACTGGATGCGCCTGAGAGTGTTCTAAGGTGCTCAGAAGATGGCTTTGGTCGAAGCACAACCGCCAAGCCCTAAAAGCGCCCCCTTCTCTTTTGTTCCGCGAGCACTGACGATCGCCTCATGCAGATGACGAACAGGTCACAATTAGCAACAGGTTAAGAAGACACTGGCCATCCTGACAGGAAGCAATTAACACACCTTAGGTACTGAGGCACAGAGGTGTGAGTGGCTGCTGAGCCAGTTTGAACCACACCTTGGGCAGAGGGGGAGGGGGCAGGAAACAAAGAAGTGATAGGGCCCATAACACCTAAGGTCTGCATACTCCCAGTTCTCAAACGACCCAGGCCTCCTCCTGATAAGCAGTGGAAAACCCCCTGGGTGGGGGGGGGGGAGTGGCTAACGGAAGGGCTAAGAAGATGGGAGCCTGAATAGAGGGGCACTCTCTCTTTCCGCAAAGCCCTCGACCCAGGACAGGCAGCGCAAGGGAAACCGCAGGCTGCGAGACCACACAGGAGAGGAACCATGGGTCCAGGAACTGCAGATCACGAGAGCCATTGGCAGTGGAATGGAGGTACTGTGCAGAGACTTTGATTAGCTCTAGGCAAGGACCATAGAAACTGGCCTGGTGAACCGCTATTGAAATGAGGGGAATGCATGGTGCAGCCTGCAGGAGGACTCCCCACATAGCCCAAAGAGAGATTTGGGAAATTGGATGTGTGGCATCCCTCTTCTATGTGCAGCTGCTCTTCTTTGTAGCGTCATAGACTTTCTAACGCCCTCTCTTTGTTACCTAAAAGGACTGCTGACCCGTGGGAATCCATTGTGGCCCTTGGAAGTATCTTTTGGGGCTGCAGATGCTGGTTTTCTGTGTCTTGGGGTAATAGTGAATGTTGATGTACTTAGAACATAAAAGGGGAACTTGTGTGATATTCATGTCTTTTTCTAGTCAGTGTGTGCATTGGTGATTCTGGGAGATGAACAGGAACTGTGGAAAACTTGAGAGAGACCAGCAGCCCCTTTGTGTTTGCTAGGAAGCACAGTCGCACACGAGGCAGGAGTAGACCACGTCCGAGCGATCACCTTGCTCTGACACCATTAACGCTGCAAGTATTTCACGGTAGAGACATCTTTACTATTTTACTCATCACGTTAAAGGAAGGATGCGATGGCTTTCGGGGGACGGGGTTAGGAGGAACAACGATCTTGGTTCCACTGGGGATCGAACCCAGGCCCTACTGCGTGTAAAGCAGACGTGATAACCACTACACTATGGAACCTCAGGACAGAGTCTGCCTCCAGAAGGAATAGGATCCGCACGGGAACCCCTCTTGTGACAGTGTACAATACGATCTGTATTGCGTCTGATTTTCCTGCTTCAGATCTGGGACACTGTCCTCCGTGCTGTGGACACAGGAATGTGTAGAATTCTAAAGTAACTGGTGATGTCACAGAACGGTAGGGTTAAAGGTTCGGGTGAAAGGTGAGGTGAGCAGTGGCTCTGTGGCGCAATGGATAGCGCATTGGACTTCTAGACGGTGAGTGTGTGAAAACATTCAAAGGTTGTGGGTTCGAGTCCCACCAGAGTTGACTTTTGCACTAATTCGCAGTGTGCTCGTTCTTTCTGAAAGAGCTCGCATTTCAAGTAGAAGTGTCATCCCTCTGCTGTGGAACGTGTTTCTCCTTATGGTGTGTACTGGATGCGCCTGAGAGTGTTCTAAGGTGCTCAGAAGATGGCTTTGGTTGAAGCACAACCGCCAAGCCCTAAAAGCGCCCCCTTCTCTTTTGTTCCGCGAGCACTGACGATCGCCTCATGCAGATGACGAACAGGTCACAATTAGCAACAGGTTAAGAAGACACTGGCCATCCTGACAGGAAGCAATTAACACACCTTAGGTACTGAGGCACAGAGGTGTGAGTGGCTGCTGAGCCAGTTTGGACCACACCTTGGGCAGAGGGGGAGGGGGCAGGAAACAAAGAAGTGATAGGGCCCATAACACCTAAGGTCTGCATACTCCCAGTTCTCAAACGACCCAGGCCTCCTCCTGATAAGCAGTGGAAAACCCCCTGGGTGGGGGGGGGGAGTGGCTAACGGAAGGGCTAAGAAGATGGGAGCCTGAATAGAGGGGCACTCTCTCTTTCCGCAAAGCCCTCGACCCAGGGCAGGCAGCGCAAGGGAAACCGCAGGCTGCGAGACCACACAGGAGAGGAACCATGGGTCCAGGAACTGCAGATCACGCGAGCCATTGGCAGTGGAATGGAGGTACTGTGCAGAGACTTTGATTAGCTCTAGGCAAGGACCATAGAAACTGGCCTGGTGAACCGCTATTGAAATGAGGGGAATGCATGGTGCAGCCTGCAGGAGGACTCCCCACATAGCCCAAAGAGAGATTTGGGAAATTGGATGTGTGGCATCCCTCTTCTATGTGCAGCTGCTCTTCTTTGTAGCGTCATAGACTTTCTAACGCCCTCTCTTTGTTACCTAAAAGGACTGCTGACCCGTGGGAATCCATTGTGGCCCTTGGAAGTATCTTTTGGGGCTGCAGATGCTGGTTTTCTGTGTCTTGGGGTAATAGTGAATGTTGATGTACTTAGAACATAAAAGGGGAACTTGTGTGATATTCATGTCTTTTTCTAGTCAGTGTGTGCATTGGTGATTCTGGGAGATGAACAGGAACTGTGGAAAACTTGAGAGAGACCAGCAGCCCCTTTGTGTTTGCTAGGAAGCGCAGTCGCACACGAGGCAGGAGTAGACCACGTCCGAGCGATCACCTTGCTCTGACACCATTAACGCTGCAAGTATTTCACGGTAGAGACATCTTTACTATTTTACTCATCACGTTAAAGGAAGGATGCGATGGCTTTCGGGGGACGGGGTTAGGAGGAACAACGATCTTGGTTCCACTGGGGATCGAACCCAGGCCCTACTGCGTGTAAAGCAGACGTGATAACCACTACACTATGGAACCTCAGGACAGAGTCTGCCTCCAGAAGGAATAGGATCCGCACGGGAACCCCTCTTGTGACAGTGTACAATACGATCTGTATTGCGTCTGATTTTCCTGCTTCAGATCTGGGACACTGTCCTCCGTGCTGTGGACACAGGAATGTGTAGAATTCTAAAGTAACTGGTGATGTCACAGAACGGTAGGGTTAAAGGTTCGGGTGAAAGGTGAGGTGAGCAGTGGCTCTGTGGCGCAATGGATAGCGCATTGGACTTCTAGACGGTGAATGTGTGAAAACATTCAAAGGTTGTGGGTTCGAGTCCCACCAGAGTTGACTTTTGCACTAATTCGCAGTGTGCTCGTTCTTTCTGAAAGAGCTCGCATTTCAAGTAGAAGTGTCATCCCTCTGCTGTGGAACGTGTTTCTCCTTATGGTGTGTACTGGATGCGCCTGAGAGTGTTCTAAGGTGCTCAGAAGATGGCTTTGGTCGAAGCACAACCGCCAAGCCCTAAAAGCGCCCCCTTCTCTTTTGTTCCGCGAGCACTGACGATCGCCTCATGCAGATGACGAACAGGTCACAATTAGCAACAGGTTAAGAAGACACTGGCCATCCTGACAGGAAGCAATTAACACACCTTAGGTACTGAGGCACAGAGGTGTGAGTGGCTGCTGAGCCAGTTTGAACCACACCTTGGGCAGAGGGGGAGGGGGCAGGAAACAAAGAAGTGATAGGGCCCATAACACCTAAGGTCTGCATACTCCCAGTTCTCAAACGACCCAGGCCTCCTCCTGATAAGCAGTGGAAAACCCCCTGGGTGGGGGGGGGGGAGTGGCTAACGGAAGGGCTAAGAAGATGGGAGCCTGAATAGAGGGGCACTCTCTCTTTCCGCAAAGCCCTCGACCCAGGACAGGCAGCGCAAGGGAAACCGCAGGCTGCGAGACCACACAGGAGAGGAACCATGGGTCCAGGAACTGCAGATCACGAGAGCCATTGGCAGTGGAATGGAGGTACTGTGCAGAGACTTTGATTAGCTCTAGGCAAGGACCATAGAAACTGGCCTGGTGAACCGCTATTGAAATGAGGGGAATGCATGGTGCAGCCTGCAGGAGGACTCCCCACATAGCCCAAAGAGAGATTTGGGAAATTGGATGTGTGGCATCCCTCTTCTATGTGCAGCTGCTCTTCTTTGTAGCGTCATAGACTTTCTAACGCCCTCTCTTTGTTACCTAAAAGGACTGCTGACCCGTGGGAATCCATTGTGGCCCTTGGAAGTATCTTTTGGGGCTGCAGATGCTGGTTTTCTGTGTCTTGGGGTAATAGTGAATGTTGATGTACTTAGAACATAAAAGGGGAACTCGTGTGATATTCATGTCTTTTTCTAGTCAGTGTGTGCATTGGTGATTCTGGGAGATGAACAGGAACTGTGGAAAACTTGAGGGAGACCAGCAGCCCCTTTGTGTTTGCTAGGAAGCGCAGTCGCACACGAGGCAGGAGTAGACCACGTCCGAGCGATCACCTTGCTCTGACACCATTAACGCTGCAAGTATTTCACGGTAGAGACATCTTTACTATTTTACTCATCACGTTAAAGGAAGGATGCGATGGCTTTCGGGGGACGGGGTTAGGAGGAACAACGATCTTGGTTCCACTGGGGATCGAACCCAGGCCCTACTGCGTGTAAAGCAGACGTGATAACCACTACACTATGGAACCTCAGGACAGAGTCTGCCTCCAGAAGGAATAGGATCCGCACGGGAACCCCTCTTGTGACAGTGTACAATACGATCTGTATTGCGTCTGATTTTCCTGCTTCAGATCTGGGACACTGTCCTCCGTGCTGTGGACACAGGAATGTGTAGAATTCTAAAGTAACTGGTGATGTCACAGAACGGTAGGGTTAAAGGTTCGGGTGAAAGGTCAGGTGAGCTGTGGCGCAATGGATAGCGCATTGGACTTCTAGACGGTGAGTGTGTGAAGGCATTCAAAGGTTGTGGGTTCGAGTCCCACCAGAGTCGACTTTTGCACTAATTCGCAGTGTGCTCGTTCTTTCTGAAAGAGCTCGCATTTCAAGTAGAAGTGTCATCCCTCTGCTGTGGAACGTGTTTCTCCTAATGGTGTGTACTGGATGCGCCTGAGAGTGTTCTAAGGTGCTCAGAAGATGGCTTTGGTCGAAGCACAACCGCCAAGCCCTAAAAGCGCCCCCTTCTCTTTTGTTCCGCGAGCACTGACGATCGCCTCATGCAGATGACGAACAGGTCACAATTAGCAACAGGTTAAGAAGACACTGGCCATCCTGACAGGAAGCAATTAACACACCTTAGGTACTGAGGCACAGAGGTGTGAGTGGCTGCTGAGCCAGTTTGAACCACACCTTGGGCAGAGGGGGAGGGGGCAGGAAACAAAGAAGTGATAGGGCCCATAACACCTAAGGTCTGCATACTCCCAGTTCTCAAACGACCCAGGCCTCCTCCTGATAAGCAGTGGAAAACCCCCTGGGTGGGGGGGGGGGAGTGGCTAACGGAAGGGCTAAGAAGATGGGAGCCTGAATAGAGGGGCACTCTCTCTTTCCGCAAAGCCCTCGACCCAGGACAGGCAGCGCAAGGGAAACCGCAGGCTGCGAGACCACACAGGAGAGGAACCATGGGTCCAGGAACTGCAGATCACGAGAGCCATTGGCAGTGGAATGGAGGTACTGTGCAGAGACTTTGATTAGCTCTAGGCAAGGACCATAGAAACTGGCCTGGTGAACCGCTATTGAAATGAGGGGAATGCATGGTGCAGCCTGCAGGAGGACTCCCCACATAGCCCAAAGAGAGATTTGGGAAATTGGATGTGTGGCATCCCTCTTCTATGTGCAGCTGCTCTTCTTTGTAGCGTCATAGACTTTCTAACGCCCTCTCTTTGTTACCTAAAAGGACTGCTGACCCGTGGGAATCCATTGTGGCCCTTGGAAGTATCTTTTGGGGCTGCAGATGCTGGTTTTCTGTGTCTTGGGGTAATAGTGAATGTTGATGTACTTAGAACATAAAAGGGGAACTTGTGTGATATTCATGTCTTTTTCTAGTCAGTGTGTGCATTGGTGATTCTGGGAGATGAACAGGAACTGTGGAAAACTTGAGAGAGACCAGCAGCCCCTTTGTGTTTGCTAGGAAGCACAGTCGCACACGAGGCAGGAGTAGACCACGTCCGAGCGATCACCTTGCTCTGACACCATTAACGCTGCAAGTATTTCACGGTAGAGACATCTTTACTATTTTACTCATCACGTTAAAGGAAGGATGCGATGGCTTTCGGGGGACGGGGTTAGGAGGAACAACGATCTTGGTTCCACTGGGGATCGAACCCAGGCCCTACTGCGTGTAAAGCAGACGTGATAACCACTACACTATGGAACCTCAGGACAGAGTCTGCCTCCAGAAGGAATAGGATCCGCACGGGAACCCCTCTTGTGACAGTGTACAATACGATCTGTATTGCGTCTGATTTTCCTGCTTCAGATCTGGGACACTGTCCTCCGTGCTGTGGACACAGGAATGTGTAGAATTCTAAAGTAACTGGTGATGTCACAGAACGGTAGGGTTAAAGGTTCGGGTGAAAGGTGAGGTGAGCAGTGGCTCTGTGGCGCAATGGATAGCGCATTGGACTTCTAGACGGTGAGTGTGTGAAAACATTCAAAGGTTGTGGGTTCGAGTCCCACCAGAGTTGACTTTTGCACTAATTCGCAGTGTGCTCGTTCTTTCTGAAAGAGCTCGCATTTCAAGTAGAAGTGTCATCCCTCTGCTGTGGAACGTGTTTCTCCTTATGGTGTGTACTGGATGCGCCTGAGAGTGTTCTAAGGTGCTCAGAAGATGGCTTTGGTTGAAGCACAACCGCCAAGCCCTAAAAGCGCCCCCTTCTCTTTTGTTCCGCGAGCACTGACGATCGCCTCATGCAGATGACGAACAGGTCACAATTAGCAACAGGTTAAGAAGACACTGGCCATCCTGACAGGAAGCAATTAACACACCTTAGGTACTGAGGCACAGAGGTGTGAGTGGCTGCTGAGCCAGTTTGAACCACACCTTGGGCAGAGGGGGAGGGGGCAGGAAACAAAGAAGTGATAGGGCCCATAACACCTAAGGTCTGCATACTCCCAGTTCTCAAACGACCCAGGCCTCCTCCTGATAAGCAGTGGAAAACCCCCTGGGTGGGGGGGGGGAGTGGCTAACGGAAGGGCTAAGAAGATGGGAGCCTGAATAGAGGGGCACTCTCTCTTTCCGCAAAGCCCTCGACCCAGGGCAGGCAGCGCAAGGGAAACCGCAGGCTGCGAGACCACACAGGAGAGGAACCATGGGTCCAGGAACTGCAGATCACGCGAGCCATTGGCAGTGGAATGGAGGTACTGTGCAGAGACTTTGATTAGCTCTAGGCAAGGACCATAGAAACTGGCCTGGTGAACCGCTATTGAAATGAGGGGAATGCATGGTGCAGCCTGCAGGAGGACTCCCCACATAGCCCAAAGAGAGATTTGGGAAATTGGATGTGTGGCATCCCTCTTCTATGTGCAGCTGCTCTTCTTTGTAGCGTCATAGACTTTCTAACGCCCTCTCTTTGTTACCTAAAAGGACTGCTGACCCGTGGGAATCCATTGTGGCCCTTGGAAGTATCTTTTGGGGCTGCAGATGCTGGTTTTCTGTGTCTTGGGGTAATAGTGAATGTTGATGTACTTAGAACATAAAAGGGGAACTTGTGTGATATTCATGTCTTTTTCTAGTCAGTGTGTGCATTGGTGATTCTGGGAGATGAACAGGAACTGTGGAAAACTTGAGAGAGACCAGCAGCCCCTTTGTGTTTGCTAGGAAGCGCAGTCGCACACGAGGCAGGAGTAGACCACGTCCGAGCGATCACCTTGCTCTGACACCATTAACGCTGCAAGTATTTCACGGTAGAGACATCTTTACTATTT